>NC_090221.1:6218044-6368044 GCF_024489055.1 Chanodichthys erythropterus | reverse complement strand
CAGCGAAAACTCTGACCAATAAGAGGACAGTTTTACTCCCATGTGACTTACCTTAACGCATTTTGGTACGCTTTGAAATTTTGCCATGTGAAAGCGAACCGAACCAAGAAAAAAAAGCAACATTGTAACAAATTTAGTCCCTGTTTCGGAACAAAACAAGCGATCCATAGGTGTGAAAACACCCTTAGGGTGCGTTCACACTTGTCATGTTTGGTTCGATTAAAACGAACCCTGGTGCGATTGCTCGGATAGTGCGGTTCATTTGAACGTGTGAACGCTGCCATCCGAACCCTGGTGCGCACCAAACAAGCGGACCGAGACCGCTGAAAAGATGGGTCTCGGTCCGCTTCCAAACGAACTCTGGTGCGGTTCGAATGATATATGAACGCAACACGGACCAAAGACATGTAACCGAACCAAAAACAGGAAGACGAGACCCTAAAAAGGACGGAATCCTCACGCATGTCGGTTATTCTTGTCATAATCGCGAGTTTGCCCATCACAGGCATCAGATGCGCGTCTCCACGCAGCAGATCATTTGTGTGTGTGACGGATTGATTCCCGCCGGTGTTTTGATTCCTTTACACATTTTATAAGCTCTTCGCAAGTTCCCAGCTGGCCAAAATACCATCACATGCAGGCTACACACACACAACGAGCACATTTACCTCAGAAAACAACATTGTTTTGGATGTTCGGTAAGTTCCGTCTCAAAATAGGCAGTACGTCATAAAATCCGACCAATCACGTTGTGAATGTATCACTATGCCATAGGTTCGGTATCTTTTGGTTCTGTGATAAAATTGCCAATGTGAACGCTAACCGGACCAGGACTAAATGTTTTTTTTTCTTCTTTGGTCCGGACCAAATGAACCAAACGAACCAAACTACAAATGTGAACGCACCCTTAGAATAAATAAGCTTTCCATTGATGTATGGTTTGTTAGGATAGGACAATATTTGGCTGAAAATCTGGAATCTGAGGGTGCAAAAAAATCTAAATATTGAGAAAATCCAAATGAAGTCCTTAGCAATGCATACCCACTCACAAAAATAATTTTTTGATATATTTACGGTAGAAAATGTACAAAATATCTTCATGGAACTTGATCTTTACTTAATATCCTAATGATTTTTGGCATAAAAGAAAAATCGATCATTCTGACCCATACCATGTATTGTTGGCTATTGCTACAAATATAGCGACTCATGACTGGTTTTGTGGTCCAGGGTCACAATTAAGGTCTGTTTAAGTGACATTTTGTAGATTTTTGAACTTGAGACAAAGTTCTCTATCTTTAAAAGAAAAGAAAAAAAAAAAAAAAAACTGGTAAAAGACTGATAGAAACATTTTCGTGATGAATCATTGGATACGGAACATTGCACACAAGCAGTTTTTGTACCGCCAGCACGCAAAGAGTACGAGTCGAGAGCCTGAATTTAATAGCCTCAGGAAAGCGAGACCAAACCAGCAAGGAAAAAACAGCATTTGTATTTGATTCAGTGATATAAACAGGGGAAGTACTATGTGTTTGCTCTCTCTCAGGGTTCCGCCCCTGGCAGCACTGAAGTGCACATGTTAAAGAGCATGCTTTTACTCCCTTCCTTCGCTCCTCCCCGAGTGTGATGTTGAGGGGAAAGGGGGCGGGATCTTTTTGTGAACTGATCAGCCTGCTTTACCAATCAGAAAGGTTGCTCCTCCCTCCCTTTCAGCCCTCTCCTCCATCCCTCCACCTCCTCTCTCGCTGTCTGCACTGTATGCACGCACAGGGGCAGGGAAAAGTGCAGGGCAAGAGACAGCGAGAAGAAAAAAACAAAACAAAACAAAAAAAAAACCAGAAGCAGCTTCTGTTTTTTTTTCTTTCAAACGCATTCCCGCTGCATCATTACGAGTGAACAGGAACCCCAGCTCATAAAAACCTGCGTTGTGTGTGCATACACACACTCTGGCACACGCAGTCGAGAAGGATCAACTCACAGCAGCTTCTCCCGTGGCACCTGGAACACTTGCGCACAGAAGGTGGACGTGAGAAGGCGGGAGGTCTACTCTTAGATCACCTGGAGCAGGTGGAGGAGAACCGGTCACAGCTACCGTCTGACTCCCTCGTGGGGAACCTGACCTGCCTGATGTCAAACGAGGAGTGCCGTTCGCCCATCGGTCTGGACTGCTGCAGCTGCTGTCTGGATCTGGCCAATGGCTGCGAACCTGAGCCGGGGCAAGCGGGCCACACGAGCCTGGGCAGTCCTACGTCAGTCAACCACTTCAGACAGCTCCGAGACCAGCTTCACTTTCAGAACCTAAACACAGATAAGCTCAACAACATCATGAGACAGGACTCACTGGAGTCTGTGGTCCGGGACCCCTGTTACCTTCTCAACGAGGGCATCTGCAACAGCAACATCGACCAAACCATGCTGTCCATACTGTTGTTCTTCCACAGGTATGCGAATAAAGCACATGCATCACACACCTGCTCTGGCACACACACATCTAGTTCAGGTCATAAAAACTGTAAAAGTCTTTGCCAGAGCTGTGGTTGCTGTAAAATGACCAATGTCAGGATGTTTGAGTTTGACAACAACAACATTCTGTGGTTTTCACTTATGTAATTCTGGCCTCCTGCTGGCTAACTGGTTATTCATGACTTTAAGGATAATGTTTAAAAGGGATTTGTTGTTGGTAACACTATCGTTTCGTCTGAACCAAATCAAGCTCATTTGAATTGGTTTGGGTGTACTGATTCATCACTTATTAATTGCCAACCACCAGCCAACATCAATAAATGTTACACAATCTCAATTCAAACACTGAACACTACTAGGTATTTACACTTCCTGATAAAGTCATGATTAAAGGCTATGCTCAACTGTGTTATTTAAGAACAGGGTGGCTCACGGTCTCTGCAGGGTTTCAGGAATGTGTACTTTGGTATGAAGAACATGCCTTCGCGCAAACCTAAGAGGATCTTGAGTCAGTCCTCCTAATAGTAGTTCTCACTTCTTAAACACTCCCCATTCATTGCAACTCATCAGGTTCATGCAATGATTTTCTGCAAATTTTCTACACATGCTGCATTTTTTTGTGCAGAAAATGCATGTGGATTTTTTCCCCCAAACCAGTCCGATATGCAAAAGACTCATTCATTTACAAACTATGGGCAATTTACATACCATTCTGGCATAGTCTTCCACACCATAGCAGAAGAATGCCGCAAAACAAATTCCTCTCTAGGTAATACGCATGTTTATAAAATGTAATGGTAAAGGGAGTTTCCAAAACAACCTTGGATGCATCGAACTCTCATAAACCTTTACCGTTTGCTTTAATCTAATGTCTGACGGCGTGTATACATAATATTGAATTTTGGAACATGCCGACGTGATGTACTACAGCATATTAAAGTGTCAAAAATGGATTGCGTGCCTTCCAGAGCAGGTATTTGGCAAAAGTGTCTAATCAGGATCAAGCTCACAGCATATTTTTTCCATAAAACCATACTCTCCAAACTGAAAATAAACATATATGGACATCAGGAGAGTTTGTTAAAATCCGATAGTGTTTGAAATGTTTAGTCTGTGGGAGAATTAGAGATGAGGCCTAGTGGAAAAAATGCTGAAGCCAGGTAAAGGGGCTATTACAAAAAAAGACTGAACTGGATTTAATTGACATTTGTAGCCAGATGATAAGAATGTATTCCATATGTTGTTATTATGACACGCATTACAGTGTAGCAGAGATGTGGATTAAATGTTTACAGCTTGCCTGTCTTATTTGACAGTAACAGCTCTCTCTAATAGTAAGACACAACTGCTCAAATTGCAATGTTTTAACAGTAGTAGCAGTAAAACTGGCTAATAACCATCAAGATAGCAACAAGTCAGCAAATAATTTTTACTCAGGGATATAAATTTAAAGATTTAGTTCACTCAGAAAGGAAAATTCTGTCATTAATTACTCACCTTCATATCGTTCCACACCCGTAAGACCTTCATTCATCTTCAGAATACAAATTAAGATATTTTTGATGGCTCAGTGAGGCCTACATTGCCAGCAAGATCATTTAATTTTTCAATGCCCAGAAAGCTACTAAAGACAGTTCATGTGACTACAGTGGTTCAACTTTAATGTTATGAAGCAACGAGAATACTTTTTGTATGCCAAAAAAACAACTTTATTCAACAATATCTAGTGATGGGCGATTTCAAAACACTGCTTCATGAAGCTTCAAAGCTTTACGAATCTTTTGTTTCGAATCAGTGTTTCAGAGCACATATCAAACTGCCAAAGTCACGTGATTTCAGTAAACGAGGCTTTGTTACACCATAAGTGTTTCAAAATTTCAATAGTTCACGTGAATTTGGCAGTTTGCTACATGCTCCGAACCACTGATTCGAAACAAAAGATTCGTAAAGCTTCGAAGCTTCATGAAAAAGTGTTTTGTAATAGCCCATCACTAGAATTTTTTTTTAATAAAGTCATTATTTTGTTTTTTTTTGGCGCACAAAAAGTTTTCTCATCACTTTATAATATTAAGGTTGAACCACTGTAGTCACATGAACTGTTCTAAATATATCTTTAGTACCTTTCTCTGTGTTTGAAAGTGTAAATTATCTTGCTGTCAATGCAGGCCTCACAGAGCCATCGGATTTCATCAAAAAATATCTTAATTTTTTTCCCAAAGATGAACGAAGGTCTTGCGGGTGTAGAACGACATGAGGGTGAGTAATTAATGACTTAATTTTCATTTTTGGGTGAACTAACCCTTTAATATTGTAAATGAAAATATTATATTCTGAATGACTAATGAATAGAGTAAGGCAACCAATTGCATTTCAGAGAACAAATACGCATATGAAAAGTAAGACTAGACTTGACTAGAGTTTTTATTAATTCAATTGATGATTAATTAATCTCAATAATAATAATATTAATATTATTTAATATTATTTAATTTTTTTTTTTAAATAAATAATCTAAATGAATGATATCTAATTAATATTTATAACAAAAACAAACCAAACATTTAAATGTCCTTGGAGAGCTCTAAATTTAATGCAATAAATATTAATATAATATGCAATATGATTGCATTCTTTAGTGGAATCTTATTTATGGCTGTTCTTCTCAAAATGCAATAAACTTGCTGCTCAGAATCTAATCTGTTTTACGACAGGTCAATATACTTCTTAACCTTACTGGGACATCTCTGAAACGAGTCTTGTGTGCCAGTTAATGTTTAATCTTCTTTATCGGGGTGTCCTCAGTTTTATACGTGACAGTGAAAGGTTACAGTCTACATAATTAGCTTTTCTTTATGAGCCTGGTGTCGGGATGTAAACAGGAGCAGACTGCTTGGGACCTCTGGCCCAATGACACTTCACAGTTTCAGTTACTAAATACACAGAGTTCAGCAGTTCTCTGCTTTAAATGATCAAATAGCCATTGTTAGTCTGTACACGGCCCATTTTTGGTTCCATGACAGGTAAGGCAATTCTCTTTCGTGTTGGACCGCTCTCTGCCATTGGATACTTTCCTTGTGATCCCAGCACTTTTCCAAAATATTCCTGTATGATATTTCATATTTCACACTTCTTTGCGACTATATACTGACTTATTTGTGTTTCAGTCAAAGGTCCTTGATGTCTTGAGAAAGGAACATTGTGTTATTGATAGAACAATGATAAGAAGGTGTGTCTGTTTAATTGTAGCAGAGGTCTTGCCAACTATAAGTTCTGTCCACTAAATCCTTAGACATATTTCTAAATGCCAGTCAATTTACTTAATATGCAAAAATGTAATCCACATCTCCAGGCATGCAGAGACATGGACCCAGACATGCCCAGTTGAACAGCTCATGAGCTGCACTATAGTGTCTGGGAGCCAATGTTTTTGTGAATTATCCATAGGGATTTAAATAAAAGGTGTGTTTCTGGTGCCTGGTGAATGGGTGTGATTGCACAACATATTAAAAGTGTGCTATTTTTTGCCTTTAAAAAAAGTTAATATTAACAATATTAATAATACTTTTAATAAATGTATTTATGTATTTTAAATTAAATGTAATAATTTCAATTAATAATTTTGTTTAATATTTAATCGGTTAATTTTAATTGATTTTAATTTTAATTAAATAATTACATGCTATGCCAGTTAATTACTAACACCACTCAGAAAAACAAAACAAAAACAAAAACATTTTCTTGCATTTTTATATATAAAAAAATAATAATCTGACAGCCCTAATTCAATATTTAAATATTCAATATTTAAAACACCAGCACATTAATATTTAAATATCCTTGGTGAGCCTTCAATATAGTGCAATAAATATTAATATTTATTATAGCATATATATTTGATCTTCAGTGGAGTCTTATTTTTGACACTTTTGATTCTTAAAATGTGATAAAGGTGTTTGTTTAGAATCTGGTATTCCTATCTGAGCTTTATGATAAGACATTATACCTCAGGCGACTGAGAACTGACATATGGTAATGTCCACTGTGACTACAACACAAAATACCCCAAAAATTTGGAAATTAGTTAATACTGCATCCAAAAATGTCCATTTTATGCGCATATTGATGTGAGAAATATGTGTTGGAGAAAAACATGAAAAAGAAGAAAACAAAAGAGATTTGTCACTATGGATGAAGAAGAGCCAGTGGAACGTAAACAAAAACGTACATGTTTAAAGAGAATTGAGAATAAAGCCCTTCACCTGAGCAAAAAAAAAAAAATTGTGACTCATAAACATGCATAACTCTTGGGAGCAACCATCTACTTAAATCACACCCTAAATCCATGTTCAAATGCAGAGTATGCAAAAGCTTTCTAAATGCCGTCTACGCCTTCCAAAACATGATAAAAAGACAACCCTGTGCCACCCTTCATGGTCAATGCCCATGTGAGATAACATCTGAACCCTCAGCCTTGCCCAGACCGACCCCAATATCTCTGACCAAACAGTTTGTTTTAACAAACAAGTCAGAACTGCTTGTTCTCAGGCCTCCATCCCAAGTGAGAATTTTTGGCTGCTGCTTTAAAATTCTACAGTAAAAGTTTAACCCTATACTGTAAATTAAATGGTGCAATTGTTAGGCTACCTTAAAGATCTAGAGGGTATATCTGTAAGGGATAATCCACGGATAGCTGTGCATTAAACCATTTTAATGCACTCATAGGAACACGTCATGCATTAAAATAGTTTAATGCACAGCTATCCGTGGATTATCCCGCTTATACCATGACCATTTGCCAGCATTGACAACATAACAGCTGTTATTGATGTTTATAGCGCAATATTCAACTGGAAGTTACGTTATTTTTGTAAGTTATGGCTCATCAGATCTAGCATTCTGCCTGCTTTTAATCAGACAGAGATAAAGTACGTAAGATTACATTTATTTAAATGCATTAATTATACAGTAACATTTATTTGAATTCATTAGAAAGAGAGATGCGTGTGTGAATTACCTGCGTCTGTTCAGCATCTGTTTTTTATTGTGAGTTTAATTACTTCAAAACCAACAATATTACCCTCTCGTTGCTGAGAAATATAATGTAGCGATTCAGTAGCAAAGGTATTTTATTAAAAGTCGCAGGGCAGCGCTGAAAAGTTTCTGTGCTCCCGAATGTTTCTGTGAGCGCGCAGTATGCTCTATAATCGCGTCACCACTAGAATCGTAACAAACCGGACGTATGCTTGTGTGTGTTGTAATGAAAACAGCACATTACTATAGAATGGTGATTAAACTGACTTGGAACTACCTGTGCATTAAACGATTTTATTGCACACCTTCCAGTCAGATGTACACGTGCACACTCGCGCATACAAAGTCACGCGTATGTCTGCACACTTCGTCTCCAGCCAGCATGAAAAGGAGCCACTACTAATAAAAGGCATCCAGCACATCACATGAGGAAAGAGAGCTAATGTTCACCACATGAGAGCTCGAGCTTTTTGTTCTTTCTCAAGATGTTGAGGACTTGTTGAAGCAGAGACTTGATAAATCCCTATCAATATACGTAAGTAGTACTGATATGCCAAAAAATACACCTTAATAACAATGAACCTCTGTACACTGCCAAGTCTACAGCAGAGGACAAAAACCTATCAAAAGATGAAAGTATATTGCCAGAGATCCTCCTAAAGCCTGCAGGATATTTTCCGGAAGGGAACACACAGCAGACGGTTACATAAAAAGTCCTGGGGTCATGAGGGTTTCTGTGGTTTTGGCCGAGTGGTCTTTCTTTTAAAGTTGTTTTGAGAACGTCAGGCTGATTCTGCACTATGAGCGTGAAGAAATCAAGGCTTTGAGAAACCCCAGGCCTGGAACCTCTGGGCATTATTTCCAACCATCCCTGGCTCTCTGTGGCCTCACAGGCCTGTTTATTTCACATGGTCATCGTTATAAAGAAGATCAGCTTATACATATATTACACCGCATTCTGAAGACATGCTAACCACTCCCAGCTGTGTCAACAGAAGCAGGAACACTTTCATAAGACTTCTGTTTCAAAAGAACAGCAGTCATTTAAGTGCTGATTTGATCAGATATCCAAACCATGAAAAGTGAACAATCAGAGACAAGTCATGTGGAAAATTATCCATGGACTGCAAAGCTGTGATATAACTATTAGTTAGTATTTATAGACCGAACAGCACTGGTATGTGCATTCTAGACAAGTTGGCTGAACTCGAAATACCATAGCCTACTCTTACTGCCATAACTTTTTGCACATTTTGCATGGTTTGTGGTATGCTTTTCTGAATTATTTGGCAGAAATAGAAAGAGTAGTATGCTAGTATACTATGTCGAATTCAGCCACTTTATGAAACACAGATTCGTGTGAATAAAATTGGTAATGGGACTTAATTTTTTTGTGTGTAATGTGACCTTACCAACTTAAAAATTGGTAAGGCAACTTAATTATGTGTGGACTGGGGAGTGGAAACCTGTGATTAGACCATCTGATTTTAGGGGTGACGATAGGCTTACATTTGAGATGAACGGAAATGTATTGGGATTCGATAGAATCAAGTCAGACCAAGGGAATCAGATTCAGAACACAGCAAACATGATGAAGATTCAGTCAATCTTTTAGCAAGAGACATCAATACGACAGTAGGTGACGACAAGTGATTGTCTTGAGTGAATCACTGACCCATTCGATAAACAGATTCATTTTCTGAATTCCTGCCATTGAAAGATTAGGTAATAATAAGTATATTTGAAGAGTTTGGTTCCAAAACGCAATAACTCCATTTTGATTCATTTGAGTAAAAAGGTGTTTTCTTTACCCAGAAAGTGGCAAGATGAAAACCCACTCAATCACATAGCATCTTATGGTAATAAAAACATTAAAAATTCAAATCTACATTTTGATTTTAAAAAGTTTATTATAAAAATGTATTATTTTTTCCCCAAAATGCAATAAATCCATGACACTTTTTTTTTTTCAAAATGCAATTAATCCATCAATATAAAAGTTATTTTTCAAATTGAAAATACACAACAAAGTAAGTTGATTCACATATATGACATAGTCTAAACTTTGCCAATATTTTTCTTATATACAGGCATTTTACTAAAAATACATTCAGCTGTCGCTCCCAAAATGAATTCAACTATTTGTCATTACCGATTAAAGAGTATCTGGCGCCACCGCACGGTTAAATGAACACATTTGCCGAGTACACTGGTATTAAAAACGGCTTTTTAAAAATGTTTACAGTGGGTGGAATGGTGTGCTGTGATTGGTTGAGTGGATATATCGCGTTCTGCAGAAAAAGGAGACTGGCGTTTGTCGCGTTTTGGAAAAAAAGGGAGAAAACATGACACGATAACATGACGGATATCGCATTTTGCGCAAAATTAATAAATTACTTTTCAATACTGACCAGATACAATACTGATTTTGGAGGAAACTCAATTTTTTTGAAAATGCCGTTTATCACGTTTTGGAACCAAATTCTTCATTTGTATGCTGTTCCGAATTGATTCAATTGATTTTTTGAAACAAGGAATGATTCTTTGAAATGAAAGTGATTTGTTTAAAAACACTGATTTATTTAGGAACATTGTGTCCGAGACTTGTTTGGAACCTACCGAGACCCTAAAGGGACATGGTGGTGGAAAAAAACATGAGATGGGAGGAAAAATAATTGCGTTCTCTCGCAAATGTTTTGCGTTCCCCAAAAAACATTGCATTCATTCCAAAATGTTTGCGTTCCCCTGAGAAACTTTGCATTCGCTCGCAAACCTTTGCAAGTGAATGCAAAGTTTCTCGGGGGAATGCAAAAGTTTTGCGAGAGAACGCAAAAGCATTGAAATATTTTTCTTACCATCGGTTTTAAATTTAGACCCACATACTAAAAAGATGCGTGAATGGTGAAAAGTAGTCCAATTTCACATGCCATCAATTTTCCCTGTCATAAATATAACCTAATGAAAACCTAATGAATTGATAATGTCTGAGCTAGTTATTTGAACAAGAGGCAGTCTTTTGATGTAACACATGCGATGCATTCAGTCGTGCAGCTGGTCTGAAAATTAAACCTCCATTGAGCTTGTGTTGTGAGTCATTTGCATTGATGATTCTGATTATGAGTTCACACGCAGTTCTGGATGTATCGAGCCCATATCCTCAACACAAGCTGTTTGTGATAAATGGCTTGCAGACAGTAGATGGGGTGTTATAATAAAAAGCAACAGGTGAATCAAGTTTCATAGTGGCTTAACAGGTCAATTGTCTTCATGGCAGAGACTTGTTCAAGTAATTTACTTGTCATAGTCAGACAAACACGCACAGAGGTGTATAATATCCATTTAATTGGCTGACTGAATAGCAGCATTGTTGTGACTGGGCCGGTGGAGAGTTGACAGTGAGCCAGAGGCTGAGGGCCAGGCCAGGCTTTGTTGTCTGGTATAAGGTGCTCCTGTTCCCAGAAGGAGGGTTCAGGGTACTGACAGGCACTGTCTACAAGCCCACCCAGCACTGGCATCCACTCATCCAGAGCGGCCATGCTATAGCCAAAACACAAACATACTTATTGAGGGCACTGGAGTGCCTCAGAGTCCATGACCTGGGACAACGGACTAAATGTTTAGACAGGCTAATAAAGAGACATTGTGCTGTTATATAATCTAACAAGGACCGCATAATGCCACTGACAATCATGTGATAGTGGTGGCATTTGTAAATGAAATGTTAAATGAAGGCTTACAAGTTCCAAAAAGGATGGGAAAGTACTTAAAAGTATCATAAAGTCATCCATTTGGCTATATTGCAAGTCTGTATAGGGAAAATTTGTTATTCAATTGTAATCTTCATCTCCAGTGAGTTAACTGGAAATGATTCATTCTTCAATCTGAACACTTTATTGCTCTCATGAACAAACCAAGGAAAAGTAATATTTTCTTAGTGAATAATGACTTTAATTTGGCTCTGTTCCTCACACCAAACTATTGTATATCTTCTGAGGAATAACAAAAGTACTGGGTCAATATTTTTTTATAGGCCTACTGTACTTTCCATTTTTCAAATAATTTAAAAAAAATTATCATGGTTTCCATAAAAATATTAATCAGCAACTTTTTTCAATAATAATAATAAGAAATGTTTCTCGAACAGCAAGTCAGCATGAAGGATCTGTAGTAATGATGTTGAAAATAATGCTTTGTCATCACAGGAATAAATTACATTTTAAAATATATTCAAATAGATAAATTGCAATAATATTTCACAATATTTTTTTTTTTTTCATCAAATAAATTAGCATAAAAGACTACATCAAAACATCTTTAAAATATCGCACTGACCCCCAACTTTATTTGAACACTAGCGTATAGAGCACAAGTCAAATGCATGGAAAACTCATCTTTCATGTATCAGGTTTGGGATGACACAAGGGTGAGTAAATGATGACATAATTGTCATGTTGAACTGTCCCTTTAAAGTCAGTGTACAAGGTGTCTGCTGGGAGGTAACCTCATGTTGTTGATTGTTTCAGGCCTTCAACAAAAATTGTATTATCGAAGAGGTCAGATCAGTTGCTTGTGAAATGAATTTCCCCTGGTGGCATGTGAAATAGCCACATGGGTTCATGGTTTGTTGACTTGTTAAAACACTCTTCTGGATGGCTTCAGTTGTGTTTACCTTAGGGTAAAACAGAAGTCTGTTCATGTTGAGATATAATAGCACTTTGATCACAGACTCTATATACAGTACTGTATCCTTAATTTTCCCCAAGGCCAGTTTCATTGAACATACTGTACACAGCACATTCACAGCAGTCAAAAGTGAAAGGACAGTTTCGTTTCATGTGATATTATTCTATTGTGCCACATTTAGTAATGAATGTGAAAAAAAAAAAAAAAAAAAATTGGCTAAAAATCAATGATTGCACAAACTCTGTTGCCAGAGTCGATTTCATCCATGACCTCAAAAGGCTTTGCTGCATGTTAACTGTCTTGGAGTGAAATAACTTTCACCACTTCCAACACATTCAATCCTTGCATAATGTCCTGGAAAAAAAACAAACAAGCTCCAGTCCTTTTGCCTTTATTTAGAAGATGCAATAGTATTAGTTCTCTTTTACAAATAAATAAATAGTATGTTTAAAGTAACTTTTAAAAAGTATTTTTAAAGTCATGCACATGCATTAACATTGCACAAACATATTAGTAGATCACATGACCATTATATTATATTATATTATATTATATTATATTATATTATATTATATTATATTATATTATATTATATTATATTATATTATATTATATTATATTATATTATATTATATTATATTATATTATATTATATTATTATGAACTATATATTTATGATTAAAAAAAATTAAAGGGTTAGTTCGTCCAATTAAATGTCTTTGTTCTGCTGTACACAAAGGAAGATATTTGGAAGAATTTTTGTAACCAAGCAGATCTCGCCTCCCATTGAAGAAAAAAAAGGATACCAGTTTGGAACAACTTGAGAGGGAGTAAATGATGACAGAATTTTCATTTTGGGTGAACTATCCCTTTAAGATATTTATTGATGTGATTTTTGTTTTTTGCTATTTGTTTATGAGAATGCAATGATGTGGAAAGCATCAGCATAAGTTGTTTATATGATGATAAAGAGGTGAGTCCTGCAAAAAAGTGCTTGCCCTTTATTGTCTTATCTGCTCACACCCTGGCAATGACGTCCATTGAGATAATGACAGAATCTGTCAACAGTAGTCTGCCCTCTGCAACATTTGCCCTTGTTATATCAGCGTCTGGGAGCCCACATGGGGCTGAGCAGAATCTGCGCTTAACTTAGGCCTTTCTCACATCACACGCAAAGCAGCATGCAATTATTTTAGCTCCCATATTAACAGATTAGAGTACTCACACTGCCCGTCCTAGAAGAGCAGTGCTGCATATCAGGAACGTAGGATAAGGTTCAAGTACAGTTTCAGTGCTGAGTCTATTTTTTCCACACATACTGAACTTAACTCAGCAGAAAACATGTTGAAATGCACTATAAACCTATTCATCAACATTATCTTTTGTAATATAGGTTTTTATGAAGGAACGTAAAGCAATAGGGTGAATTACATCAATCACCCATTGTTGGGTCAAAAAACGTATGTCTGGCTTGAAGTTTCTGTATAGAGCTGCAGTTAAGTTACACAGCTTTAAGTGTGTGGTGTTGAGGCTTTACCCATTGGTATTATATCTTGAATGAATGAGACATTCATATAGTGCTTTACTATGTACTACTGTACACCTAAAGTGCTTTACAATCATATCAGGGGGTCTCTTTTGAAACACCACCAGTGTGCAACATCCACTTGGCAGCCACAGAACAATGGCGCCAGTGCACTCATCACACACCAGCTGTAGGTGGAGAGGAGAGAGAGAGAGCGGTAGAGCCAATTCAAAGGTTGGCGATTATTAGAAGGCCATAATTGATAAAGGTCAATGGAGGGAATTTGGCCAGGACACCGGGGTTACACCCCTAAGTTTTTAATGAACACAGGGAGTCAGGACCTCGATTTAATGTCTCATCTGAAGGACACTTTGTCAGATGATGTGACAAAGCATTGATATATTTTGTCAGCTGACAAAAAAAGTTAAAGGGTTAGTTCACCCAAAAATGGAAATTTCTGTCATTAATTACTCACCCTCATGTCGTTCCACACCTGTAAGACCTTCATTCATCTTCAGAACACAAATTAAGATATTTTTCCAATGGCTTAGTGAGGAAATGAACACTTTCAATGCCCAGAAAGCTACTAAAGACATATTGGTAACACTTTAAAATAATGGTCCGTCATTAATAAGTAACTATGCAGGAAGTAATGCAGGACAAATAAGCAGTACTGCTTTAACACTTCAACTACTACTATTAAATAATATAGAATCAAGCTTAACTAATCAGTAAGTAATATCAAATTTAGGACTAAGATACTTCCTTATTAGCTAATCAGTAATTACAGAATGAGATTGGCATCATTAAAGGGTTAGTTCACCCAAAAATGAAAATTCTGTAATTTATTACTCACACTCATGCCGTTTCACACCTGTAAGACCTTCGTTCATCTTCGGAACACAAATTAAGATATTTCAGTTGAAATCCGATGGCTCCGTGAGGCCTCCATAGCCAACAATGACATTTCCTCTCTCAAGATCCATAAAGGTACTAAAAACATATTTATATCAGTTCATGTGAGTACAGTGGTTCAATATTAATATTATAAAGCGATGAGAATATTTTTGGTGCACCAAAAAAAAACAAAATAGTGACTTATTTATAGATGGTCGTTTTTAAAACACTGCTTCAGGAAGCATCAGATCATAAATGAATCAGTGTGTCGAATCATGATTCGGATCGCGTGTCAAACTGCCAACGGCTGAAATCACATGACTTTGATGCTCCGAACAGCAGATTTGACACACTGATTCATTTATGATCTGATGCTTCCTGAAGCAGTGTTTTGAAATCGGCCATCACTAAATAAGTCGTTATTTCGTTTTTTTGGGCGCTCCAAAAATATTCTCGTTGCTTTATAATATTAATATTGAACCACTGTACGCACATGAACTGATTTAAATATGTTTTTAGTACCTTTATGGATCTTGAGAGAGGAAATGTCATTGCTGGCTATGAAGGCCTCAAGGAGCCATCGGATTTCAACTAAAATATCTTAATTTGTGTTCCGAAGATTAACGAAGGTCTTATGGGTGTGAAACGGCATGAGGGTGAGTAATAAATGACAGAATTTTCATTTTTGTCTAAACTAACCCTTTAATTTTTTGTCATGGATGTACATAGATTATAAAAAGTTAGTAAATTGCAATGTTAAAGATTTATACTTTATCTGACACTTAGTTTTGTTGGTGCAATCTAATGTATTCTGGTCGATTCAATCATTTTAAATAATATTTTTTGTCATAAACAAATTTATGTAGCACATTTTAGGTTATAGTACCAGAAAAAAAGTTTTTAAAGTATAAGGTACATCACAGCTATTTTCACTTGATGTTGTATGGTCAAGAACATCACTGTTCTGCTGTGGGTAGAACAGACCTCTAATGAAAGTGTTTTTCTACTGTGCTAGTCTGAAAGTTTAACCACGACAAGCCATGGGTCATCATGGGTTTGTCTTGAATGGGTTGGAACATTGTGTCCTCCACAACACCTAAAGAGTGAATGAATCAGCTTGCTATTAGAGCTCATCCCTGTTCGGCTACAGCCCGGTGTAAAGCTTCTCCACAAGGTTGCTGTGTAGCATCCAAGCAGGATGTCATAGCTGTACCTATGGACTTTGCCCAGTATTTACCAGTCACATGTTACAAACCAGCGACAAATCGTCTCTGCATTGGCGTGTTGGGCATGTGTACAGCAGGTTGCAGAAAAATCTGTGTGCGTGTGGCTATGCAGTGAACAATTTTCAGTCTGAAACAGACCTTTTCACAGTAAACAACTCTCTGTTTTTTTGTTTTTTTGATTTGGGCGGCTAATTAAAGGAACTTGGTTTCTCAAAACACTAGTCTCATGCAACAGAACTAAAACTGTATTTTAAGCAATAAAAGCTGATTTATTTATTTATTTTTTCTGGTGTAAAGTTCTGCTGTCCACTTTGGTTAAGAATAAGATATCGTGGTGTAATGCTGGGAACTATGAGTCATCTAACACAGCATACAAAGCTTGTCTAAAGCGTATTATGTGTAGTGTTCTTATATGAAAAGAACTGAGTTTATCTTTATGTAATCAATCAAGTTTGTGGATATGGTATGGATGCCACCCGCATTAACTTCAACTGATAACATACATGGAGCGGTTTTCTTGTAACTCAAAAGCATTTCTTCCCATAAACATGTAATTCATTATAAATGTCAGGCTTGATGAGGGAAAGGCACTTCCCATAAACGCAGGACTCTTATTTGAAGAGATGCTAACTAACTTAGACACTGCTAAATCTAAACAGATATTACTTACAAGCTTTATTTACGTAAGTTTAAAGTTTGTTGCGTCAATTCTCGAAGACAAAGATGAGCAGAATATAGAGTCAACAACTCTGATTTATCAGGCTTGCTTTTTCAGTGGAATCGACTTGTTTGTAAGTTAGTTCTTAATTAAAATTCCTCTCCTTTTATCGGAAACGTCTGAGGCATCCTGGAAACCCTTTGTAAAGCTCTTTTGCCAAGTATCTTAACATAACATGTCCATGCCGGTAGATTAATTCTTAGTGACACCAACACTCACTGTGATAAATGATCACCAAGTTCAGTCTTGGGTTTCTTGTAAACCGGATGAGGTTGCACAATCATACAAAAGCAAAAATAGGTATTTTAATTATTCTTTATCTTTTTTGTGCAGTCTGACCTGTAGAAATATTGCTTAAAGGGTTAGTTCACCCAAAAATTAAAATGATCCAAATTATATATCTCATGGAAAGACGTACCTGTGAGTCACAAAAATACGTACCAGTTTCCAACAGAAATGAACACTAGAGGCAGTAAAACAGCAATCACTTTTAATCATTTTCATACACAGTTGCGATTACAGGGTCAGATTGGATTGCTTTTGTTCACACTATCGGGTAGGTTTAGGTGTAGTGTTGGTGGTACATTATTTTAAAACATAATGTAGCATTACACTTTTAGCTCTCATTCACCGGACAAACTTCAAATCAGAACTGCTGTGATTCGTATAAAAACCATATTCACGTTTATCTTTTCTGGCAAAAAAAATTAACATGCTTTTAACGCCACTCAGTGGACATTTCACATTGAAACTGCAGTGGTATGTCCGTATTGGTATGTATTTTGGGACTCGTGAAAACGTTCCCACAGGTAAGTTTTTCTAATGAGACCAGGCTCAAATTATCCCATAATTTACACACTCTCAAGATATATATGACTTCTTTTGGTCATACACAATCAGAATTATATTTAAAAATATTCTGGCTCTTCCAAGCTTTATAATGGGAGTGAATAGTAACTGATATTTTGAAGCCCAAAAACCACATCCATCATAAAAGTAATCCATACTTTGAGTGGAAGCTCAGAGGTGCTGCCTAACACACGAGAATGAATCTCATTGGTTCTTGTGGAAGCACAAACGTGCTGCATAACACACGAGAATGAACCTCATTGGTTCTCGCACGTCAAGCAAACATGCTTGAGTTTCTGTTTACCACAACTGATGTGAGTTAATGAATGTTTATATGTGAATAAAAGCCAAAATTTTATCTGTTCATCATATAAAGTGATCTAGTCTCTTCAGAAAATTTGGACTAAACCACTCATTACATATGGATTATTTTTACAATCCCTTTATGAACTTTTTGAAGCGTCGAAGTGGTAGTCACGTTGCTGTCTAAGGAGGGACAGAAATCCCAGATTTCATCAAAACCCTTTAAAGGTCACTCAAAAACGAAAGTTATGCACATAAAAGTATGGTTTATATGAGTCATGAGCTATATGAGCTAAGTCTTCTGAAGTCATATGATAGCTTGTGTGAAACAACCTGAAATTTAAAGCATTATTTGTTGAAAACTTCCATCCCAGCTCGCCACAATTTAATGAGAGAAGTAATGATATGATTTGTGAACAAATCATTCTTTTGCGTAAGATTTCCTCTAATATAAATGGCTGAGTTCATTCACAAAAGTGATCTGAATGACTTGAATGATCATTTTTATTGTACGTTTATGGTGCTTTTGTCATCTGTTTACTTTTAACAGTGTCTAACAGTTAGTCAGCTTGAATCTTGATAGCCCAATTTCTCATTTACTTTCATGAAATGTACAAGAGTTTACAAGATTCTTTTAAGAAAACCTTTTTTATGTTCCATAATGTTATGGGTCAACTTCCCTTAAAGTCAGAGAAGTCAGAAGAGCAAAACCTGTGAACAAGATGAACTTCATAAGCCATGACTTCTTTCAGATGTTTAGTTTGTTTTCGCGTTGCCGTCGTCTTGCGTTGTGCTAATTACTAGTGCCACTAACCACGTTTGCAGCAGCATTCTTTCCACTGATATGTCATGGAATGGATCATCATGATGGGTTGGTCATGCAAATAGACAAATGAGTAAACAGATCAGTGAACTCCGGAACAGGCGAATAAAACTTATGAACGAAGCTCTGCCAAGAAATCTAAGACACTGGATACTGGAATGTGAAACATGCTGTTCTCAGGCTTGTCCAAAGGGCCATTTGGGTTCTTTTGGACTTAAACTGCAGAGCTGTGGCCCAAATTTGCAATATCCCAGGGCCTGCAATTCATGATGTGTCATTTGTTAGAGAACAGGACAGCTCTGATGTTCAATAACATGAACTTAAGAGCCCTTTGACTTATCTGACATAACCCTAAGCTCTTGAGTTTTCTATGATAAAAATATAACCAGTTCCTCACTGAGGAAATGTGCGTTCCTCCATATAGCTGTACGTTATATAAATATATGTACAGTACAGTTTGAGAGGTTCCTGTTTTCGAATTTCAGCGAGTAGAGTTTGGCGTTCTCAACACCAAGGTTATAGGTTCAGTGGAAACACACATGATAAAATGTATACTTTAAATCCACTGTGGATCTACACCTATCTACACCTGTATAATTTTTTTGAGTGGATAATTTAGCAGTAGGGGGACAAAGTACTGCAGTTAGCATCCCTTCTGATTTTAAAAAGGAAAATATAGCGCAAAATACAGTAATATTGTGAAATATTTTTTACAATTTAACAACTGATTTCTATTTCAATATATTTGATCAGCATTATTATTCCAGTCTTCAGTGTCACGCAATCCTTCACAAATTATTCTAATATGCTGATTTGCATACAAAGGAAAACATACAAAGTTTAGTTGTTTGAGACAGATGTTTTACATTGGATTTCCAGAGGTGAATGTACCTAACATCAGTCCAAAGTTCTGGATGATGTTTGAATCAACAGGACATTTATCTTTTCCTTCAAAACAAATATTTATTCTAAAATGATACGATGCCAGTCCAGTACAGCCCAGATACATGGAAATTATTGTAAAGTTTGCACAAAGAAATGATGGACTTTCAAGGCATACTCATCACAGCTGTTATTTTTTCCCCTTTGTTGCATTAAAGAAAATATAAGACTAAAAGAACATATGCTTCCATGAAACACTTGAGCTGTAGATGAGACACACCTTTATTTTAAGTGTTAACTAGTCACTGTTGTTACATTACTAGAGCTGTCTCAGACTATACCTGAGGGTAAAAAACTTGTGTGAACAAAATGTCTTGGCATGTCAAATTGTTAATGCAATAGTGATTTGCATATCTAAGTTGAATCTATGATGAAAAAAAATGAAAAAAAGTATATATTTATACATAATAATAATAATAAAAATAGTGATAATAAATATTATTATCAACTTTTGTTACTTCCTTTTTCTCCAAAGCGGTATCAATTACAATATGCAGTCAAAGTTGATAGATTTCATTTCAGCTTCAACATTACACACTTATTTAGAGTCACTGAGCAAATGTATAGAAAAGACATTCAATGCACATTGAAATTCAAGAAGACGTTATCTTTCAGGTTTTCAGTGTTGCCATGGTCACCTGGAGAATCATGGGTGAGAGCCCATCAGGAGCTTTTGTTCTCCTCAATTAGTATTCTAGAATAAGTTCCGTCCCTTCAACATACCGACCAAGTGCAACTCGCAAAGGGTCACTTGTGTAGAACAGATTAAAGAATTAAAGTGTGCACCATAAGCTGATCTAGATATAAGAAGCTAATGTCAGCATTGTCAGCATTTTCACTCTTGTGATGTGTTTTATAAGAGGATGAAGGTGTAATTAATTCTGATATATCTAAAGTATTTACACATTCTTAAATTATTCAAAATATTCAAGCAAAAAACTCAACTAAGACTAAAATAAAATAAGAAATATTGGTGGAAAAGTGTTGCTTTGCATTCTTCCACCTTCCCTTTTCATAAAAAGGCGTTGGAGGTAATTGTGTTTTGAATTGTTTACCTAAAGAACTGGGAGTACAGCCAAGTCCACTATCAGAGGAAACACAGCAGAACAACAGCTGTGAAAGCCCTCCCACCCCAGATCTTTCTCTTCCTCATTTTTTTTTTTTATTTCCCTGTTTCAGTATGCACTCTATGTCTTTGTCTCTCACACTCACACTCATCCAGATCTGAAAGAGACACAGGACATCCCCCAGATAAACCTCACATGACATTACATCACATGTCTGTTTAGATCTTGACAAATGATATAATGGCACGAATCAGAAGAGAACTAAATCAGCACCACCCAAACCATTGCAAGCTTCGTAGGATTAATTATGATATTGCCTAAGAATAGTATTAACAACAACAATGGCAAAATAAAGAACATTTTATGCCAATTTTAACCCATTTTACTTCCGTTATGTGACATTTCCAAGTTAAACAGGATATTTAATGAGGAAAAACTCTAGAATAAGACTTTTAGGAGACCTTAGGAGAGAAAAATGAGTGTAAATTTTGTAAAAACGGCCTGTAATTGAAATCTACAGACACAAAGTGTAATAAAAGAAATACTTAAATGTGTATTTTGGATGTTTTCTGTGCACTAGTCTGAAAGAAAACATGCTATTGAAGCAAAACCTCAAAATTTACCGGCGCATGAAAAACAATTGTTTTGCCTTAAGTGACGTCAGTAAAAAAGAGAAAATGTTTAAGAGACCGACCAAGTTATTATAATTTGACAAACTTTTTTTTTTTTTTTTTTGGGGAATGACCAATGAATCATTCAAACTAGGACCAAGAATGTGTATTATAAAACTAAATAGGTTCAATTCACTTTGGCTCTGAATGTGGGAACCTGCAAGACACGTAACAAGTTTAGTCCATCCACTTCATTATGAGCAAAGGGTAGTCAGGGTCTTACACAGCAAAAACCACAACTTCCATGCCAATGTCTTTCACAGAGTGTCTAATAATAGGGCCCGGGTCAACCAACTTCCTTGTTGTCCTCATGTGAGGGTCATGCAGAGTCTCTTCCTGTGGTCTGTTTACTTGGGCAGGGTTTCTGAGAACATGCTGCTTACCATGTTTATGTCACAGGACCGTTTGAAGTGATTCTGTCCTTAAAGGCTCCCCCACGGCCAGAAGAAGGGAGATGAATGTTTTCTAGGGTGTCGTGAGGACAGTGAAGATAGTTCGCACGAGAACAGAGTTAGCAATGGCACATCGGTCAAAGCAGTTCATAACAAACAAAAGGGTGAAAGTATCAACGTAGAAGTGACTCACCTTGTTATAATCCCTGCAGGTAATGTCAATGTCACACCAAACATAACACCTTTGCTCATGCCAGAAATAGTGCCTGAGCCAGACAACAGGCAAACACTTGCAGACATGCAAAGCTTGGAGCAGGGAGGGGCATAAGCAAAAGTGCAGACGGGATGAGCTTAGTATGTAGACAATTGCTGAAGAGTTTGACCTTCACAATCTGTCGCAGACTGTGCAACTCTGAATGAAAGGAATGCTTTTGGGGCACCTTAAGGTGTTGGAGCATATTTCTGAAATGGCAGTCTGCTATTTGAGCTGAGATTCTGCCTTTGTCATTTTACAGCTATAATTCCAGTCCTTGAGCACTCCAGATGTGTTTTCATCCTGTGGTGGAACTGTCATTGTGTGCATTGCGAGACGAATACCAAATTACTCTTTGAAAATGGTAATAGGATTGAACTTTAAAAGTCACACTAAATTCTGGTTCATAACTCATTTTACAACCATAATATGATATAATTCCAAGTGACACGAGATATTCAAAGGGGGAAAAAAGGGTGGGACTTTTCTCCCCTTTGGGAAAGCCAAAAATATCCAACAGCCACATTGTCTAAGTATGGAGCGCCTAAAGAGACATTGGGGATGATGGGGGAAAATGAGATGAGAGGTATAATTATATTTCCATGCGTTTGCTTACAAAACATTTGCACTCCTTTGAAAGAATTTGCATTCGCTCGCAAAAGTTTTGCGTTTCCCTTGTGATGGAATTAATTTGAGATGGAGGTGTTTTTGTGAGCAAACGCAAAGTTTACCAGGGGAATGCAGTGCTTTTGCAAGAGATCACAATAGGTTTTCATGAGAATGCAAAGTTTTTTAGGGGGACTCAAGTTTTGCGAAAAAGTGTTTCAATATAATTGTTCTACCCATCTCATATATTTTCCATTTATGTTGAAACTATGCACTGAGGGAAAAAATGTTGACAGTTGAGTCAATGTTAAAACAGGCTCTGTGCTAATACCTATAAAAAACTTAAAAACAGAACAAATCTGGTGTTTTAAACACAGCTGGTGTTTCAAAACATCCTTCTGCACTTCTGCATTACTCTGGGTGTGGCAGGTGACTTGGTTCACTGTTATGTAAAACCATGTCTATGTGCCTGCGTATCTGAAAGTACAAAAGTAAGTGGTATTTAAAATATGAATAAGGGCCATATAGAGATATCTGTTTCTATAAACATGGGAAGCTTTAATGCTACTTTCACTCCTTCTGATCTTTAGTTTTTTGCCATATATTTAAGCTAAGCACTATTATCAAGTCCTTTTTCATGGAAAATACTAATAATATCTTTTATAAAAAAAAAATAAAAATGGAATAATCATGGACAGTGACTGAAAGAGAGAAAGTGAAGATAAAGTCTGTGTGCAAACCCACTGAACTTGCTTGCACCCTTTGTATTTGCATTAGATTGAGACAGGCTTTCTACTAACTGACTTGTTTTTACAGTGACTAAGAACTGCAAACAATATGTTGAAAGACATTCTTAATGGAAATGATGTGTTTAAGTCTCAGTATTATAAGTGTGCAGAGTAGAGAGAAGCTGTTGCGTACAGATACGGTCTTTCAACACGCATTGTTGGCACACAAAGTTCCTCGCATTATGGAGCGAATAAACAGTTGCGCCACATTTGCACACAGTATTTCAGTGGAAAAATCTGTGTGTTATTCACTGCAATCCAGTTTAGCCAAGCACACTGTCTGCATTAAAAAGTCCATTAAGGTGTCTGCATCTCAGTGCTGTACAGTCACAGTAAAGTACGGCAGATTGCTTTAGTGTGCTGCGTGCAAGATTGGAAATTGCGGAATGGAATCAGTATTTAGCACTAATTTGTGGGTGTATGTATGACATTATCTGATTTGCATAATTCACTCCCAACCAATTCCCCATAATGTACAGACAGAGATCATCTGAGGCCAATAGGCGACCTCATTGTAGTTCAGAAAAGCCTTGTCTCATGCTATTGTGGGCCAGCATATGTTCTCCACGCTCTCCCCTGATTGCTCTGAACATTGCGTGTTTCTGGAAAAGTGGCTGCATGCCAGCCTATCAACATTTTTTGGAGAACTTTCTCAAGTCTAGGCTTCTAGATTGTTTTTGAAGATACGCTGACAGTTAATTGGCTCAAACGCTGCCTACGTGTAAAAACCCTGTACATCAGGTAACAGCATCTCTGCACTGTTCAGTTGACCTACGCGTTTCTGTTTGGTTGGTTGACTTTGATCACAGCTTTTACGTCACCGCCTCTGTATGCCTGCACATGTATCATCTTTCAGTTCATACTTTTAAACGATTTGATCCTTTTGTGTGGAGGAGATTAAGAATGTACAAAGCCTCAAGATAACACATTTTCATTCTGCAGAGGTAATTGCTTGAATGCACAAACAAACTGTAAATATGTGCACAAACACCTGTACTCAGGCAGAGGTGGTTATATTTCAGTTATGGCTCAGGGTGAACGGGGTTACCGCGTTTCTGGGAAATTCCTCTTTTAGCTAGGATCCATTCATGACAAAGAGAGAGGAATGAATTTGGGGCAGAGAGTTTGAGGCGGCCCAGGTGCTGTAAATCATCCCTGCCTGGCTGCCAGCTCCATCCAGCCAACACATGGATCTCATCCGAGAGAAAACTGAGAGGGAAAGGATCTGTGTGGATTGGTTTTATCATCAAATGTGATTGTGCACTGTGATGTCAACATGCATACAAGATAACACTGTATCTTTTAACCTTTGCTTCTGTTCTTTAGTTATTTAGACATCAGTGTTTGCCTTAAGGTTTATGGTTCAATTGTGTCAAAGGCATTTTGTCTGTGTTGTCTTTGGAAACTATCCGATGACAACATCATATGATTTAGAGGACAAATTCTTTCAGTGCAGATTATACAATGCAAGAAAGTAAATCATTTTTTTTTTTCTCCCTCTAAGTAAATAAAGAGTGATTGTTCTTGGAATTCACCTAATGAAAACTGTCACTTTGGAAGATTTATGGTTTTTTTATTTTATTGCACTTATTAGCATAATTATGTTTTAAATTGATTTGCTTTCATTTTCAAACCTCAGTGGTCGTGCTGAATACAAACAGGAAGATCGCTAGCCAACAGATACTGAAGCGTACCTGAAAAAATAAATTAGTACCGCTCCACACACACGTTTTGTTTTCAGTTGAGATGAGACGCACTAATGAATGGATTTAGCTGGAGGCACACTGCCAGGCTTTGCACATTGTGTTGATGCCAGCTGATCAACGTTAAAGCGGATGTAATGACTGCGCTCTGACATCAGAAGCCTTATGCTTCCTTCTCCTGGCATGTCCACTTATCTTCTGAGGCCAGAACACTGTGGGCTTCTCTTGCACTGCTGCCATTTTGCAGGCAGGGAAGTCACTGGCTATAACCGCAAAACATCTCTGCGGCTCACGTCAGACTCCCTTCAGGCTAAAAGTGTCTGTTAATGAAACTTTTAACCGCTATCCCCTCCTCAGGCTCAAGCTTTACAATAAATATTAAATTAAATATGATATATTATTTCATATAATAATTATATACCGTTCAAATGTTTGGGGGCGGTACGATTTTGAAAAAGTTTTTGAAATGTTTTCTCTTTTGCTCACCAAGGCTGCATTTCTTTGATGAAAAAAAACAAACAAAAAAACATAAAAAATAGTAATATTGTGAAATGTTATTACAATTTAAACTATTAATTTTCTATTTGAATATATTTGAATTTTTCCCTGTGATGCAAAGCTGAATTTTCAGCATCATTACTCCAGTCTTCAGTGTCACATGATCCTTCAGAAATCATTCTAATATAATGATTTGCTGCTCAAGAAACATTTCTGATTATTATCAATGTTGAAAACTATGATACTTTGTTTAAATATATAATGTATGTATTTCTGTGGGTGTAACTATAGAATATCACTTGAAATCATATGCCTAGACAATCTAAATCAAGCTTAGTAGACTTGACGTGTTATTATTAGAAAACTTGTTAACTTTGAAAGACCACTGATAGGGGAAAAAAGGAACATATACAACAACCTTATATTAATACATTTTTTTATGATTTCACTGCTGTAGAGGAACTGCTGCATTGGCAAAGACTTTATGACCTGGCTGCAGATGCTTACATAAGCCTGCCGTGGCATGCAAGGCTCACTTTCTGAGGAAAGTTGCTCTTCCTCATTGCCGAGCACATGGGAGGTCGTGGCCCAGCGAGAGCCATTGATTAGCATGACCTGTGAGCAGCTGTGCAAGAGTAACACACTCTGATGATTCTCTGCAGAACAATTCATTATTAATTAAGAGCGTGTGCCGCAGTACAGACACATCTGGAACGATCTCTTTTCATGTCTGAACAGCAGGGGCTTCTTGAACACGTGGATCATTGGTACATACCGTACAGATCTGAAGACCGTATTGCCTTCTCTGACCATATTATATTAAGTGAGGAATGTGGATCATCATTTTTATAGATGGAGACTACTCGTATTTACATCTCAGTCTACTGATTTGTGAATGCATGAATGGAAATGGAGGTTTTATTCAACATAACCTTGGGACTAATGTTCTGTGGTTATGATGATTATATTAATGATGGTAGTGATGATAATGATGACACTTATGTCATCAGAGCGTTCTCTCCTTTTGTGGCTTGAATATCTATGACAGATTAATTGGCGTGATTTGATATAATTGTACAAAGTGATCAGAACAGCCATTTTTGTTGAAGTGAAGGTTCTCCCACTAGACTCTGTATGAAAACATGCCAAACAGCCCTTTCTGTTTCAGGTTTCTTTGATTTGAGCTCACATCTTGGTGCACATTTTATAGAAAGAACATGATATTCTTGAATATTATGTCAGTCATTGTTAAATACTTTCTTCAACTCAAAACCTTTTTTTCCACTGTAAAGAACCTTTTGTGCAATGGAAAGTTTCCAAGGATGTCAAAAGTTCTTCATGAAATCATAAATGCCAATAAAGAAGCTTTATTTTTAAGCGTTTTCCCAGCTTATTGCTGGGACTACCATAGGATAATTCATAGATTTCCACTGAGATGCCTAAACTCGATCTCT
Organism: Chanodichthys erythropterus; assembly: GCF_024489055.1. Lineage (NCBI taxonomy): Eukaryota > Metazoa > Chordata > Actinopteri > Cypriniformes > Xenocyprididae > Chanodichthys > Chanodichthys erythropterus. The sequence continues at coordinate 6,341,152 of NC_090221.1, read as the reverse complement.
GTGGTGTTATCAACTATACTCATAGAAAAATGGACATAAGGGACACAACTGCACCTTTCTCTCTACCTCACTTAATGTGTCATTCCTGCATTATCAATATTATTAATCATATTTTAACATGCAATTTACATGCATTATTCAGAGTGATGTAATTTGTCCTGAAACTTGGCGACATGGAACAGACCAATTATTTCCATAATATTTTGCATGCACAGTAAAAGACTGGAATGTACATTCAAGAGTCAAATTATGGTAACACTTTACAATAAGGTCTCAGTTTAACATAAACTAACAATGAGCAGTACATTTGTTATATTAATCTTTGTTAATGATAGTTCACAGTGCATTAACTAATGTCACCAAATACAACTTTATATATATATATATATATATATATATATATATATATATATATATATATATATATATATATATATATATATATATATATATATAATGATGCATTAAACTGATAAAAAAAAAAAAAAACAGTAAATACTTTTACTGTACATTATCCCTATTTGGATGGTAACTGTTTCTCACAAGGGCTAATCAGTGATTTCATTGCCATCCGAATCCACGATGTCAGCGTTTTTTTCCCACCACCCACGTAAAAATCCCAGGCCGAATTACTCAGTGTTTTTGGACAAACACCAAGGTCGAGTTTTAATTTAATTGCCGTCCGAATCCAGATCTCTGAGTTTACCAGAAGAGATCAATTGATCAATTTTTTAAACATCAATATAAATAAGACATTTTCTTGAGCACCAATCAGTATATTAGTAATTAGAAAGCATATAAGAATGATGGCTCAAAAATCTGCGTTGCGATCACAGAAATAAATTACATTATATTTAAAAAAATCTTACCAACCCAAACCTTTGAACGGTAATGTATCTTTACCATTATTTTAGTAATCTACGATGAGCCCAGGATTGTTGTACCTTGTAAATCTGAAAATATATAAATAAATAAATACAAGCCCATACAGCAGGAGAGGGCAGTAGATCCTCTGTAGTAGTGTAAAAGACAGATGACTGTGTTGTTAAAATGACAGCTCTCATGCGGGTGTAAATATCCAGCAGGAATAGGGGCTCTGAATGTTCACAACAGCCTCAAGCGGCTGACTCAATGTATTACAGGGGACCTGTGCTTTCTGTCATGGATAAATTGGGTCTTTAGTGGAGGCTGTGCAAAATTTCCATGAGGCCCACTGGAAACAACAGAGAAGTTAATCAAAGCCATAAGCGCTGTAGTCCACACTGAGTCTTCTCTAGACAGATAACAAAGCAGCAAAGAGGGTCGTATCTGTGACACACCTGCGCTGTAAAGGTAAACATCTACTAATGCTTGCTGTATGATTAGAGGTGGTTCTATAACTGTTAAAACAAAGTCTTATATAAGCAGCTCCTTCATGCACAAGATAATAGTGCCATTGACAGTCTGACCAATCATAATTGCTCAGTCAGCCACTGCATGCAAGTGGGTGCATGGGTGATATAATAACCTGTTTTGCACCTTATTCATCATGTCAGTGGGAACAGGCGTTCATGAGCATCACACAGGACTGCAATCAAGCCCTCACTATACAGTTTAACAAATTTAGGTTCAGTAAGATATTTTATGTTTTTGTTTTTTTAAAGAAATAAATACTTTTATTCAACAAGGATGTAAATGCAGCCTTGCTGAGCATAAGAAACTTCTTACCAAAAACCTTTTCAAACAATCTTAGCGACCCCAAACTTTTGAACAGTAGTGTTTCTCACACTCAGACATATTTAATAGTCAGTAAAATCATTCAGCGTTGCTTGCAAAAGTGTTACAAATGTTCTGTTTTGTATCTTTTTGGCCGTTCAGGGCAGAACCTGGCACTCAACGCTATTAATGCTCAAGTAGGTCAAGTCAAGGGCTTCCGTGAAAGCACAATACATGGGAAGACATCCTGACATGGGAAAAACAAGCAGAACAAATACATATTTGCACATGTTGTTCAAGAGGAAGGTTTTACTTTTGGAACATGAAATTAAATTCAATTGTAAATGCCAACAAACAAACACCTTATTTGCCTATAGGCTGAGCTGAATTACATGTGTAAGAATTATTCATGCGTTCTTGACTCAGCTCAGTTATGCAATTTAATGTATCTAATAAAGCAATGGAGTTTTACACAACACACCGTATGCGCATCTCCTGTACCGACATGTTTTATATGGGCAAACAAACACCCAGTTATAGACACAGCACTATAGCATGCTTTTTTTGCAGTCACGCATGAGTCCCTTCAGACTATGAACTGCTGAGAAATGAGCATGGATATATACATAAAAGTTGAAACATGTCTTTTCTCTTCCTACAAAAGGGAACTTAAACTGTACAAACATGTTCCATAAACAGAAAATTCTAGATGGAAATTTTTGCTGTTTTTGCAGAGTCATCCGAGATGGATATGTTCGGAAATTCGAGATTGCAACAGTGAGACTCCATTTGTATAGCGTTGTCATTTTGTTGACTTTAATAATTCATCATCCTCTGAATATTCTGCTCTCAATCATGGCTCTAATCAAATTTCCCGTGTGAAAAGAAGAAATTCTCGATGTTTGTATCAGTTTTCCTGACTGGCAAACAAACAGTGAACAGAGGGGAAAAAAGACACAATATCTCTGTATGTCCACCTCCCTCCCATCTAGCTGAGAGAATAGGACATTTTCACACCGTCCTCTCTGTTCGACTTGCAAAGTTGCATCTTGGACTGCATCTGCAGTGACTTTTTCATAGATCCCAACGTCCACATAGGGCAACGGCCATGAGTTTGCCACCTCTCTACTCACCTAGCCTATTTAAGAAGAGGGACAGGCGGTAAGTGTAAGAATGTTGGAGTTGTGTGAGTGTATCATTACAACTGACAGCTGATGGATTAATTGTGTAGGTGAGAATGTAAGCGAGGAAAGTTAGTCTCGTCTAACCACTCAAACGGGCGAATACTGCAGGTCTTGCTCTACAAGTTGTGAAAATCGTTACGTTACAGACAGTCAGCGAAGTGCATTACCGGGTTCATCTGTGGATCATGTTGAAAAGTAAATAGGCTACAGATGGGTTAGGCACGTATTGCGTAACTTGTTTTTTTTCCATTTCGTATACCAAAGCAAGAGTTTATAATGTTATTTACGTATTTTATTCTTCACTATGGTGAGGTTCTCTCTCTAGCTGTCCTCCTAAAGAAACTTAATTTAATTTTTTGACCTAATGAGCAGAAGCTATTTACAGAATGTAAACTTGACAGACTAAAAATATGCCATTCCGCACATTCCTTCTTAGTAATCATTGGTGTCCTTATGTATTCAAATGCTAACCAAGTATGGTTAGGTGTGTCTTGAGAACTCTAATCCTACAGGTTTTTAGTTAATGAAGTCTTGTTGCATAAGGTGTTTAAATGTAAATAATTAGTGCCACTCAGTGTTACTGTATTGAACATAATATGTACCAGTCTTAAAGTTTCCATCCTTGTTTTAAACTGTGTAGTAGCAGTGTTGTTTATTGGAGCGAGTCTGGGACATCTCCACCATGGCCATGGTGACAGACGGAGACATACTGTACCATGGCACATCTGTGTTTACTGTGATGTGCGAGGTTTTTTTATAGGAGTGGCGACTGAATGAAGCATCTGTTTGCTCATCTCACTGCATCGCAACAATATGGAAGTTAACGCTGTTATTTGTGCAATGCAAAGCAAGTTTTAAGTATGCAAATTTATTTGTCAATCTCAGTTTCCTTGGAATTTAATATATGCAGCTTTCTCTTTTCTAGAGAGGTTGGTTGTCCTGGTTTTGTAACATCAAGACCAGCCTCTAAAATGAAGAATATTAACTATATTAGTAGTACTATGTAACAGGAAGGTTCTGTTGACATTGCCCGCAGACTCTCACCAAGACTACTCTTCAAATTAAGTAGCCACTTCATGGTTTTTCCCTCTTCATCTGAGGCATGATTATCATTTCATACAGTACAAACTGTACATGCACTTGCCAATTATCCTGACTACAGCTCACCAGGAGTTCAGGATCAATCAGAGGAGAAGACGTTAACTCTTTCTGGAGCGCTCCTCTGAAATCTAATCTGTTAGCTTTACTAACTCGGCATGAAATGGAAAGTGACTGCACTACGGTGACTAATTTGTGCTTTTCTGTAAAATCCCATTAGGAGGATCAACTTTGAGCCGTGCCCATTTCAAAGGGCTATACTGGGATCTAGACAAATTCTTGCTCCAAAGATATATTGTAAAATGTAGTGAAAGAGATGATAATGTCTACAAGATGTCAATTTGTAACATAATAATAATAATAATAATAATTATATATATATATATATATATATATATATATATATATATATATATATATATATATATATATATATATAAATAATAATAAATAAATAGCTATAAAAAGTGTACTGTTAAGTAGTTGTAAATTAAGTCAGTAAACAATCCATTTGTCATAAAATTTACATTTCTAGTATAAACTTCTTCTAAACATCTTGTTTAGTTAAAAATCTATTTAAACAGGATAAAAACCTGCAGCTCGATGATTGATTAAAAACTGGCTCATATGCACGCCCTCATTCATCTTGAAATCATTTGATTTGCATCTTCTGATTGGTTCTTAGAGTATTTACATTTTTACATTTTGAGTCTACACCAGGTAGGCATTTTTAGAAGGATTAAAACATTTATTTAGGTTACTTATATATATATATATATATATATATATATATATATATATATATATATATATATATATATATATATATATATATATATATACACACACACATACATATATAGCATAATGAACATATAATGAACTCATGAGCTTTAATGTTAAAAAGTAAAATGGTGGACAGTGAAACAGTGTGTTTATATTCTAAATGAGCAAAATTTGCAAATATTAGCTTACTGAAGTTTCTAAGTGTCAATGACTTGGATTTAATTTTTAGAGAGTTTGGTTGAGCATGTGTTTATGGCTGTTATACACAGTTTGGCCACTAGAGGCACTAAAGGTTAAGACAGAAAAAGTACTGTGAGAAAATTCTATTGTTTGAACTCATTTCCCATCCAGTGCTCAAACAGTCAACTGCAAATCTGGAAACTTATGAAGACCTCGAGGCATATATTGAAATACAAATTCTGTCAATTTACTCTAATAAAACTGCTCAATTAGGCTACAGATTTTCACCATGTAACATTATTATTGAGCTTTATAGGAACACGTTGTTCCTTAAAGTGACAACGTTACCTGCACAAGACAAATGCATCCTCTCTTATTTAGTCATTGGACAGCTATACAGTACATTTCATGAGGCATGTCATAACTCGGTATAAATTATCAAAACATAAAAGACCGCTTATTAATGGCGTGTCTTGTTTGTGTTGATATGTTGTGGAGGTTTGTCCTGCGGTCTGCTGCATGCTGTGTGTTCTTTGAGCGAGTTCAGTGAGAGGGCAAAACGAAAATCTATGCCACAAGCCTCATTTGAATAATACATGCATGCGTCACGCGACGTCACCGAGAGGAGTATAAAACCCCGCTGCGGCAGAAATAGCATCACTTGCCGACAGTGTTTCTCTGAAACCGCTCCTAGTTCACTCATAGCGCCCGGCTTCTCTGTGCGTATTGCAACAGAGCAACGAAACAAATCAACCAGGATCTTAAAACCGTGTTCAAACAAGTCGCAAACGTGGCGAGAAGTATTATTCAGACGGGTCTTGTACTCAACATGAGCACGGAGATGTTTAAAACGCCAATGGAGCTCGCAGTCTACCAGCTGCACAATTTCTCCATCTCCTTCTTCTCATCCTTCCTTGGAGGGGATGTAGTATCGGTCAAACTAGACAACAGGTAGGCGGATTTTTTGAGATTATTAGATGCTTTTGACAGTCGATAGGAATTAAATCTCGTGAAGAGTCGGACATAAATCTTACTTTACTGTATTGCGGCATTCGCTGCTCTTCAACACAGATGTCACGCACTAAGAGCTTGTTTACTACTGCAGTGTCTGAACTGCGTTTTAATACTTTGTGTCTTTGTCTTTGCAGTGCCTCTGGCGCAAGCGTTGTGGCAATTGACAACAAGATCGAACAAGCAATGGTAAGATGGATTACTATTCTTTTAACACCGTTCTAGAATGAGCTCATGTTTGTAGAATTGCAGTGGAAAGTATCTAATTTCTGTGTAGGCTGTAACCAGAGCTGTGGCACGCTCTAGAGCTGCTGCTGCATCTACCTTCATTGCATGTGCTTTGTTGGCCCACCTGCAGTAAAAGGGTCGCAGAACACCACCACATGCACCTTTATTTAAAAACAAGTCATTGTTTTAAGCCCCCATGTAACATCTATAACCATTTGTTTCCCCATCAAAAGTCTTAATGTACAATTTACTAATATATTTATTAAATATTACTATAATTATAAATGAAAAAGCGAATCATAACTACCATATTTGATACAAATAAGTCTTAAACAGTATTTTATTAATGTATTAAGATTGCTTACAGTTTATAAATCATGTTCACAATAGATGTAAACTTAACATTTGAATAATAAACTCCATTGTAGATTAAGATGTTGGAAAATGTAAACAAAATAGATATTTCTTTATTTTATTCACAATTACCTGATAGTAAATGTTTATTGCACCCCATTTAATCCCCATAGTTATATTTTAAAACTCATATTCACTATTGCTATTTAACTGTAAAAGCAAATGCATATCATTACCTAACATAACTGGTACAAATAATCTTTAAATGGTCTTTTATTTATATATTACAGTTTATAAATCATGCTCACAACTGATTTTCAATAACTTGATTCATATTTAAAAACATTGAAAATGTAAATACAAATGAGAAACATGTATTTTATTCTTAGGGTACGTTTACACGATGACAATGTACTAAAAACGGAAATGTTTTCTTTGCATTTTGTACAGACCACAATGTTGTCACAACGATCCCTGTTTACATCACGAAAACAACAAAAAACGCTGCATTAAGCTGCCAGGCCAGTAGTTGGCGATACCACTTTGTAAAGAAACATAATACTCGTGTGCATTACGTCACCGTTTTCACAAATTTACGGTTTTGTAGTTTACATGGAGACAATAATGGTATTGTTTTAAAAACTTGCACATTCAAAACTTTTTTTTAGGCCACCAAAACACCATTGTCTTGTAAATGAAAGGCCAAAACGCATTCAAAGTTGTCCGTTTTTAGTTGAAAATGATATTGTGTAAACGACCCCTTAGATTCTCCTTTCCCTCACAATGATAGAACAATGTACAGTTATTACCAATTCAGGACCCCTGAATAAATGCCCTGCAGTTTAATTCAATGGGCTATTCGAGGAGCACAATACATGTGCTCAGACAGCTGGGAAAAACTGGATTGAATCCAAATTCACAGCCTCATTTTTCTGAATTTATACATTAATTCCACATGCAAACATTGTATTTAATGGTCAGACCGAGTATGTGATCATGGAAACTCAATTGGCTGTTCTTCTCTCGTAGGATCTTGTGAAGAATCACTTAATGTATGCAGTCAGAGAAGAAGTGGAGATCTTGAAGGAGCAGATCAAGGAGCTGGCAGAGAAGAACAACCAGCTGGAGCGTGAGAACAGCCTGCTGAAGAACCTGGCGAGCCCAGAGCAGCTGGAGAAGTTTCAGTCCCGTCTGCCCTCAGACTCCGGCCTCCCCCTGGAGCCTCAGGAGCTGAGCTCCCCCGAGGATGGCGAGCACCAGTACAACATCGCGGGATCTGCTGTATAAGTGGCTCTGCCATGGGGCGGGCAGAGCCACAGCTCTCACCTGAAATGGACCTCCAGATATGCAACTTCAAGATGAAGCTGGCTGTACAGATGAAACCTGACCTGAAATGAAAGCATTACGACGTACCAGTGGCCAAGTTCTGTAATATCCGACAATCTCTTCGGACTAACATGGAAAAGAGAGAGTGATGTAGACGTCCAAGGTTACTGTACAACGGGACTGACGTGCCCCTTGCTTGAAGGGGGTCAGCCTTGCTTTCCTTTGGTCCCTCTCACGAAGAGACGGAGAGGGGTTTGCCTGATGGAGCTGGCCGAGAGCACATCTTCGGCCTATCCAAGTCAAGCCAAGGAAATGTACGTCCCTACGAGATGCCCCCACAGTCTCACGACGCTAGCTATACGGGACTCGCGTTCCTGCCCTCCGTGTCATTGATCCCTAGTACTGTGGACATTCTTAGCTCCTGTAGTTAAGGACGCTTGAGACGGACCTGTACGGTGCACCGGTCCTCTCGTTCACAGCGGTGACTCCTGCCATATGATTTGTATAGCATCGCTTGTATCTCTGCAGATGGGGCCTGCTGCTTATGGGGATTATTGCTTGTTTGTGTTTTGAAAAGGAACAAAATCAACTTGTTTATATGGGCTGTGTGTAAAAAATGATTTTTTTCTTTTTGTGGGAATGAAAATCTGTATACATTTGCATAGTTCTGTAAATTAGCGACTGATGTAAAGCGAAATGATCTGAAACGGACGGAGATGAGGGGTAGATAATGTTGCTGCGACTGTTCTGCTGACATGTCCGACGTGTGTTCTGTTGACCTTCTCTGCCAACCAACTAACAAGCACGATGGTGTCTGGGAAGGCCACATGTTTTTCAATGAACTTTGTGTTTTCTAACCACCAAAGACTTGCCTAATACTCACAAGCCAACAGGACCATGTGTAACTTTTTTCACAGGGAGAAGTTTTTGACAGCAGTCTTTTTGAAACATGGGTATTGTTGCTTCATTGTGTCCATGGTATTTGTTTTTTATTTTTAACGATTTATGGATGCAAAATGCACATTGCAATAAACCTTATGTTTACACTAAATACTACCCTCAGACCTTTTTCTTCATGGAGGACAAGAACCTCTTTTGCAGTTTTATATTTTGTGCATGCAGTATGACCTCTGAAAAAAAGTTACAGATTCTTGGGATCTATAAAAATTCCAACTTTAATTGTGATGTAAAATCAGAGCGCTCTTCCTTGGCCTTAATATAAGATTGAGAAGAGTAAAGTTCAAGCACAGAAGAGCTAAGGCCTTCAAGAAGCAATTATTTAGACCAATAATATCCCCTTAGCATGCATGGCAGTTTATGATTGACATTTGCTCTTCAAGTATGCAATGGCATCACTTGCTGCTCACATTTTACTACATGCAATGAAATCTCTTTATATGAATAATCAAATTCTTTCCAGTAATTACATATATATAAAGATAAATGTCATTGACCTCAGTGAGCGCTGCACCATGTGCATGATTATAAAATATACACAGTTTGAACTTTCCACTGGACTATTAAAATAAACACCTATACATGGAAAAGTTTAATTGCAGAGGTTAACCATGTACAGCATATACACAGATCTAGAGCTAAATTCACAATGGCTTCTGGGCTGTAGTAATCCAGAAGGCTTTGGGACCAAGAATAGTGAGAAAACAGATCATGGCGTGTGAAAACCTCATCTTTCTCTCCTTAGGAAGGGCACGCTCAGTGTAACTCAATCCTCTGAGAGGTCCCTGATGTAAGAGTTTTACGTAAGACCTACATTGCAGTATTTCTACAGAAGTTCCTATAAGGTTGACGGTAATAAATTAGATTCAAAAGACTAAGCGGTTCCAGCGGGTTACGTCCACCGGGTCCTATTGCAGATGGGTGGAGGTTTAAAAGGAAATGACTTCTGGAAATATCAGAATCCAAATGCACTCTGATCTGAGGTTTTATTGACGTTTTATTGTCCTTATTAACATCAAACTAAAATCAACTTAATTGTACTGAACATTTATATAGTAAAAGGCAAAACTACAGTAATATGATCAGCTTATTATGAACAGAATAGACAAACCATACATCAAAAATAAAAACATGAATACACATACATTTGCAACGTTTATGGGAATATTAAGATTCGGTTTCACTTTATTTGTCGGTGTCTGCGTTACAGTGTAATTATACATTTACATACTGAGTAATATCAATTAACATACTATAGGATAAGGTTAGTAACAGGGTTTGGTTTAGGGTTAGTTGCTTGTAGTTATGCATAATTTACTGTTATTATTACAGTAAGTACATGTAACAAGAAGACTGTAAAATAAAGTGTTACCAAATACTCATATTATGTCATTGTGTAATAGACAAGATAAATGAGTCTTTTGGAAAGGACCTAAGTAACCAACAACTAAATAATAATAATAATGTTATATTATAATGCATTATATCTTTTCATAAATAATTGTAGCCAAAGTTAAAATACATTATACAATTAGCAAATTCCTTGTTACATCTGAAATTGGTTGTTTGTCATGCGTTTTAATGCATTATACTTTCTAAAGGTGTGTTCAATGAATAGATAATGTATTATAACTGTGGTTACAATTATTTTTGAGACCATACAATGCATTATAATAGAGTTATAAAAAGTACCGACTTCGGTACTGAAATTTAAAAAATGTGACGCTTTGAGCGCTGTTGAGAGGATTCGTAAACACCTCTGATTGGCCATTGTGTTGACATGCTTTTCGGATATGTCTGTGATTGGGTTCAATGATCAATGCTTGTAAATAGTCATCAATGACGCTCTTCATCAAGCGCTTACTTAGATACACACAGTCTATCACGGACCAGTCCACTTATAGACGCCTGCTTTCGAACGTTCCCGTTCCCGCTTTCAAAACACTTTCAAATTCAAACATTTCTACACTCCTGTGTGTTGATCATTGTAGCCAATCACAGACATATCTGATTAATGCGTGAACACAATGGCCAATCAGAGGTGTTTAAGAATCCGCTCAACAACGTCACATTTTTAAAATTTCAGTACCGAAAGGTTCCTAAGTTGGTACTTTTGACAACTATAAGGTGCATTATAAGGCATAATTAATGCATTTAAATTCTTTGATAATGCATTAAATATAAAGAATTTCAGTGAAGAGTTTTTTCATGGTATTTTTGGCCTGAAGTAAACAACCATGGACAATGTTCAATGGTTCAGTGTTCAGAGTCTGACTGAATTCACTGGTGATTTGGCATTTGTTCTGCTTCCCAAAACAGCTGCAAGACCTCTGCTGTTATGCAACTCCCAAACATCTGTTTCAGTTTGGTGTAGTAGGCGGTTTTCCCTGTCAAGGCCTGGTGAAGTGTGGCTGGGTTTGCATGCAAGCGAGATGCAGGGCACTGAGAAATTTTCTTGTTTGTCCTGTATGTAAATATAGGCTCACAGTAGGCTGTTTGTGCCATATTTCAGTGGAGTGACATTATTTCCCAAAGCTCAGATCTAATACCCTGTTGTGGAAAATTATTGAGTGTGATCCGCAGTGTAAACGTTGTTACCTCATTCTCACTTTATACAAACAGCCTCTCTTTCGCTCCCAGGTGCATCCTGTAGAGACAGAATCAAATGAGACAGATGTTTACTTCGGGATTTTTTTTGGATCCTTTAAAAGAAAGTTGACAGTATAAATAGACAAAGTCATTATGAGCCCAAAGTGTTTACTACTTTTATGGAATGCACTGACTGGTTTTCAGCTACCAAATAGAGTAATTAAACATTGCTGCAAATTTTCCATTGAATTACATCACAGAAACTGACGCCTGAATAAATGCATTCAAGAGTTATATATAACTTACTTATTTTTAAAATACATGATGATATTTAATTATATAATTTAGAACTAGATTATACAATATATATATATATAATGCATACTAGACTTATAAGACTATAAAAATGTATTTTGAATAACTTCCAGTGGAATACAAGAATCATTGTAAAAGGTTACTAAAGCCGTGCTATAGACATATGGTCAAGCTACTTCTGACATAAAAGGCAAGTAAAAAATACATGGGTTGGGTTACATATAAGTCATAACCACAAATATGTAAAAAATGTCCATTGTACAAACCACAATTTCAGATTCTTTTTTGATGTGACAGCATTTTTCGCAAGACTTATGTCTGTGTATATACTGATTCATGACCTTTTGTTGCAGTCAGTATTGGACCTGTCCTGTTTTATTGTTTTGGGTGTTTTATCTCAGTATCTACTCCAGCCAGTCTGACCCATATAATTTTAATCCCTAAAGTCTCTCATGATTTAATATTGACCGGTCATACTTCAAATGCAACCTTCTGAATGGTCTCTCTGTTTTACAGAAGCAGTAAACGGTGAATAGTTGGAAACTAATGCATTCAATTAGTCTCTAAGTATAATCTACGACAACGTCTTGCTTATTCCCATAAACATACACACAACTATCACTTACGATAGAGCATTTTGTATTCACAAGACCAAATGCTCTGTTTATTTGAGGTAAGCCACAATGCTCTTGATTTTACAGATTTCTAAGGGTGTGGGCATGTGATAAGTTTACCACACTCCACCTATAGAAAGAGGATTTGAAAAGCACTATTAGTTATTTTCACACGGCCATAAAAAGGATGTTGCCTCACAAACACATCTGGTAGTAGTTCCACCCTAAACACTTTGCTAATCCCAAGGTTGGTGCAAGAGTTCAAATATACCAGCAGAAGTTGGCCAATGACTCTGACCCTATGGGTGAGTTGAGGGAATGTTTGTTGGTTTAAATGATGAGGGTAGAAAAATAGCAATAAAGATCTTGCAACTTTATCTGAGTGGCTTTTATTAAGCTCTCCTCAAAAAGAGACTCTTTGTAGGAGGCAGAAGGAAAGGTGCTCTTATTTAACAGTGCTGGAATTCTTCCTAGACGCATGAGATCTGAGAGGAACTGTGTCCATCTTTCCCCAGGGGTTTGGAAAACACTGTGAATCGCTGTTTGTGTGAGGTGTGTGCTCCTCTGTGGTACCAGTCTCACAAAGAATGTGCCTGGAACATCTTATTCTGACCAAGTGGGGCAGAACAAAGGCCACCAGCATGAGGTTGAGGATTTCAAAGGAAAGCCTCGTTCTACCACGGGACAAGCACAACTTGTTTTCAAGCACTGACATGTGCCACGGGGGGAAATGAGGTGCCCTTATTATATAACCTACATAACTTTTTCATAATGAACCCACAAGTACCTCAAAATTGTTGGCTTTCTGTTGTTTTGCTAGATTTGACTTAAGATATTATGTACTATGTGCAACGAGTTATGTATAAGTATTATGCCATGACTAACTCCTCGGTTATTCTGCTTAGGGGTGGGTGGTATGATCAAAATTTTGAACCCTCTTATTTATATGCAATGCATCGCTTAACTATGTCAGTGATATGCATCGCCAAATTATAACTGGGCTTGTCACTATACCAAACTGTTATAAATTGATCAAAACCTCAATGTCACCACATGTAAATGAATCACTCGGTTGCACTTTATTTTATCTGCACTTTCAATGCACTTACCAAGAAAGTACTGAATAATATAAGGTGACAATTAGGTTTAGGGGTTGGTCCAGGAATAGTACTTAGTTATTACCCAGTTATTGTAATTACTACAATAAGTATATAATCATGCAAAGCAGTTCATGCGAAACAGGACTATAAAATAAAGTGCTAACTCAAATTAATTAATAATTAAAGAAGTAATATCATGCTATTTTGAAAGTTCATTATTGTGTTTATTGGATATAATAGAATCAGTTAACATGCTTTAATGTTAAAAATTTTTATTATTTTTCACATACTGTACATTATTGCAGCTCCTCTTGTCCCAGTTTTCCTGAAACGTGCTGATTTCTACAAAGCCCCTCCTTCCAAAAAGCTCAAAATGCTCTGATTGGCCAGCTCACCCAGTGTGTTGTGATTGGCCAAACACTTCAAGCGTGTGTCAGAGATGTAACACAAGCAAACTTTTGGGCTGTACTGCTCAAGAACAACCTTATGTATAAATCTCCTAATTTGATCCATTTTCAAAGCCAAACAAAGTGGTTTTCTCCAAACACACGGCATATCCATGACATGATGACAACACGACAATAGCCTTGGCTTCAGTGAAGACTTTTAATATATGTTACATTTTTCAATAATATAACAATCAAGCAGTTTTGCTAGAGATTTGCTATATAGTACATACTGTTTAATTTGAGTTTACTGTGTGTATCTGGGTATGGATGGATATACTTATAGTATTTGTATAATGTATTATTGTGCATGTATAGTTACAAATCTTACAGAAGGAACTACTATTTAAGCCCAGATATTACTTCCTCAAGCATCTACATCCCAATGTGAAATATTAGCAAAACGCCTGCCCAAAAGAATATGCAAAGAAAGATGAACTATATTCATGTAGGGATATATAAACTATATAGCATATTTCAAATGCTTGATTGCTTGATGTTACAAAATGTAAAGTATATTATTGCTCAGCACTAATCTGCTAAATGTGACTATACGGCAATAAGACAGTATAAACATTAACATCATGACTTTCTGTAAAGCTGCTTTAAAAAAATGTGTATTTTAAAGCGCTATACAAATAAATCTGACATAACTTGATTTGTAAGTGATTGTAATGTGATTTGTGCACCAGACAGGTCAACACCTTTTTTTCCCCCCAGCATCTAACAGCCTTCCCTAAAAGGATATAGTATTTCATGAAGCATGGTTTTGTGTTTAAGATTGTAATCTGAGCAGTTTAATTGCTGCTGTATTGTGTTGTTTTATAACTTTATATGTAGTGAATGTATGCGTGTTCAGGCAAGAGTATAGGTTGACTGTGGGTCACCTGGGATGCTGTTGCAAAACCAGTTGAACTGAAACCTTTAACCTCTGTAGGTCGCCTAGGGAAAGTTTAAACTGTTTTAATTTCACTTAAGTGGAAGAGTTCAAGCAGACATGCAAAAGCCAGAAAAACAGACAGATGTAACACGGAAGTCTTGATAATTACTGTTGGTTGTAAATTATTTTGTTATGAATGTTACTCTCTTTTAAGAGACTCAGATGGCTAAGTGCTATTGAGACCATCAACGAAAAGAAGCCTTTGTGTTCAATTAAATATGCACATAATAGAGTTGTTTGAAACTGGAAAAAATGCTATAGCTGCAAAACAGTGTAGAACAGTTATGAAGTGATAAACAATGTTGTCACGTCAGTTCTTGGAACTGAGCACATCTGTCTTCAGGACATCTTATAGTAAGGCATTTAACCTTCTAAACTAGTCTAGGTACATGGCAAAAAAACAAAAAAGTCTCTCAATAAGAAACAAAGAAATACCGGTAACACTTTAGAATAAGGTTCATTAGTTAAACATTAGTTAAAGGTGCCCAAGAATGCTTTTTTCACAAGATGTAATATAAGTCTAAGGTGTCCCCTGAATGTGTCTGTGAAGTTTCAGCTCAAAATACCCCATAGATTTTTTTAAATAAATTTTTTTAACTGCCTATTTTGGGGCATCATTAACTATGCACTGATTTTTTCAGCGCGCCGCCCCTTTAATTTGCGTGCTCCCTGCCACACAAGCTCTCGATTATATTACAGCACACTTACAGAGTTCACACAGCTAATATAACCCTCAAATGGATCTTTACAAGATGTTCGTCATGCATGCTGTATGCATGCTTCGAATTATGTGAGTAAAGTATTTATTTTGATGTTAACATTTGATTCTGAATGAGTTTGAGGCTATGCTCCGTGGCTAACAGCTAATGCTACTCACTTGGAGAGATTTATAAAGAATGAAGTTATGTTTATGAATTATACAGACTGCAAGTGTTTAAAAATGAAAATAGCGACGGCTCTTGTCTCTGTGAATTCAGTAAGAAACGATGGTAACTTTAACCACATTTAACAGTACATTAGCAACATGCTAACGAAACATTTAGAAAGACAATTTACAAATATCACTAAAAATATCATGATATCATGGATCATGACAGTTATTATTGCTCCATCTGCCATTTTCGCTGTTGTTCTTGCTTACCTATAGTCTGTTGATTCACCTGTGCAGATCCAGTTACTGGCTGCCCTTTTTTAATGCCTTTCATAATGTTGGGAACATGGGCTGGCATATGCAAATATTGGGGCGTACACCCAGACTGTTACGTAACAGTCGGTGTTATGTTGAGAGTCGCGTGTTTTCCGGAGGTCTTTTAAACAAATGAGATTTATATAAGAAGGAGGAAACAATGGAGTTTGAAACTCAATGTATGTCTTTTCCATGTACTGAACTCTTGTTATTCAACTATGCCGAGGTAAATTCAAATTTTGAATCTAGGGCACCTTTAATGTGTTAACAAACATGAACTAACCATGAGCAATACATTTGTTACTGTATTTACTAATCTTTGTTAACATTAGTTAATGAAAATACAGTTGTTCATTGTTTGTTCATGTTAGTTCACAGTGCATTAACTAATGTTAACAAGATTTTAATAATGTATTAGTAAATGTTGAAATTAATCTGTCCGTCCGTCCATCCGTCCACCAACCTACCCACAAAGGCATTATTCCAAAGGTTTTTTTTTTTTTTTCTAATTTGCCTTATACTATATTGTTTGGTTATGTGTTGGCATATTTGCCCAGAAAGACTTCATAAGTTGGTGGAGTTAATATGAGGCCATCTGCCGCAGAAGAATATCATGCCTAAAGATTCTACATTTCATAATGTTGCGTGTTAAAAGCAGTCTGGTGTTCTTTTTCGTGAATCATTATCTGAAATCTAATTTTGCAGATCTTAGATTCCCACAGAGAGAGAGAATTGAGAAAAAGAAAAGTAAAGAAAAATCATCTGCAGAGCTCCTCGAGGCTCATTTTTCTTGGAAGGCATTCAGGTTTGGAAGATTAAGTTTCTGAAACACACAGCTCCTCGCTCACATTCCATAACAAGAGAATAGCTGCTTAGAAGATGCTGGAAAAATGCTACAAACTGTGCTTACCTCACACATTTACAGTGTATTAATGATGCATGTTGCATAATTGTAAAATTGTGTATTTTTCTGAATTATGCTTGGAGCCCGTCATGACTGTGGAATACTGTAATCATAGTTTAGATCTGCTTTGTTTGGCAATGCTGAGTCCTATACAGGAAACAAAATGCAGTAAACAACACTGGATATTACCTCAAGCGTGGGTATTGTTAAAAGTGAGTGTTTTCAAAACACAACCCGGATGTTCATCTCTTCCTTATGACGTTGGTTCAATCCAACAACAGGCCATGGAGTGCAGTTAGCCAGACGTCTGCACAGGTGAACCATTATTGCTATTGTCTGTGTAAATGCTTCTAAATTATAAAAGGAGGGCAGCTGGGCCCGTTGTTTTCGTTCTTTGGTCCATCAACAGTTGCATTAACTGTAATCATGCCATAACTTCAGCTAGTCAATGCTTGCATGTTTTAATTGTGTTCTGAATGAGGAGATTATTAAATATTTTGATCTAGTTGCTGGGTGTGGAGGCCAACGAAAGCTGTCAAGTACAAACCTCTCGTGATTTCCCACCATGAGTGAGTGTATGTTGATTTAGCAGGCATCTACAGTGCTAAGCTGAGAAAGTACAAACTATTTTTGACCACATAAACCATTCAGTTTTTCCTGCCTCAGGAAACTCAGCAGTCATGAGTGCCAGACTTGATACTATTTAAGGACATTTTACCACTGTGACGTGGGGTGAAGTTGACAAAAATGCTTGTAAACAATGGTGCGAAAGGAAAAAATTTAGGCTTAAACCACCAACGCAATGACAAGGTCATTGTGTTATCTCTCATACTGACCCTACACAAAGACATTTATTTAAACCAAAGGGCTAAATAATACATTTTTCCCAATGAATAACCCTGCAGTTATGAGTACAGCACAATGCTGCTTGTTCGACACAGCCATTAACTGACTGAAACAATCACTGTTGAGAAATCGCTGAATTTTTGGAGAACTTAAAGAATTACTTAACCCCAAAAAAACAAATCTTGTCATCAAACCAATATGACTTTCTTTCTATCGTGAGACAGAAGTGCCGTCCACTCTTTGTCTATGCAGTTAGTTACAATGAATGAGAACTGAAGCTTCAAAAAAGCACCATAAAAGAATCATAAATGTAGTCCATATGACTCATGCAACTGCATGTATTTCAAGTTTTCCAAGTCATTTAGCTTTGTGTGAGAAATAGGCCAAAATGTAGGATGAAATTTACTGATAATCATTGAGTCAGTGAGTTGAGAACTGGAGCAGTCAGATTTATGGATAAATCAATGTATTGTGAAATGGACCAACTGATTCATTGAAAAAGTCAGAGCTACGACATATGCTAACTTTTTTAGCATGTATATAGACTTCCTCTCTCATTTTGGAGCTTGACAGCCCCAGTCCTCATTGTTTTTAAATATACTGAAATAAAAGAGGCCAATATATTCTTCAGAATAAATTCTTTTGCATTCCACAGGAGAGACAAAGTTTGTCGTTCGTTTTTTTTTTTCTTTTTTTTTCACAACACGAGGGCGAGTCTTTTAATGTGTTACTCCTTAGGGCAAGGCCTGCACAAATTTCTAAAGGACCAAGTAAATCTTCCAGTCTTCCAATTTGTCTTAGTGTGGAAAGTGAGGAAAAAAATAATTCACACACAAAGTGAGGATTAGAAACTAGTGCTATCGTATTCACTACAAAAAGGCACAACCTTGTCTACACATTTGGAGTAGTCTCAGACATGAGAACATGTTAGACATTGAGGTTTGAGACAGTTATATAACCCACCGTCTTTTCATCCCATGTCTAAAGCAATAAAAAAGGTGTTAGTGTAATGGATACACCCTACTTGGGAAAGGTACATGCTTCAACTCAGCCTGAGCTTAACCTGCTGTCTGTGTGCTTATGTCTCTTAGTTTTGAAAACAGTGCAGCACTTTCCCAGTTATGAAATATCAAAACAATTCCCATAGAGCTCCCAAATGTTGCAAAAGAACACATGTTGGTAAGGGTTTATGATTGATACCTCACTAACAAACAATAAATAATGCTTACAGATCAGAATTTGTTAATGGAAATGTTTAGACCATGTTAAGATGTGTTTTAGTTAAATGGTGAGATTGTTATCCGGATCAGGTTCTGCCAAAGCCTATCAGTTTCTCTTCCTGTTTACACTTTCAGGGGTAGAAATATCTCTAACAGACCAGCAGTGGGAAATTTACAGCATCCTTTATGTGAAGTAACTTCTGCAATATTAGTTATTTAAGTCTACATAGTGAAATGGTACAGGCTCGGTTGAACGTGGCACTAGGAAAAATAAAGAAAGAACAGAAAATAACTCTTTAACTTCAGTCTTTCTTTTAAACTTGAGTGTTTCAATGCAAACACATCCACATCAAGCTTGTTTTTGCTTTTGTTATGATGCTTCAAGCACTGTAAAAGATGAAATATGGGAAGTCATAAAAAAGGAGTCGTAATAAATGTGAAGAGCGAGACAAATTGCATGGTGCTTACAGAGCAATGCAGGATGAAGTTGAGGCGGTATATCTCCCTGTACATTTGTGTGTTTCGTCATATAATTTTACACAGTAATTATTGCCCACCTGTCACATATGTTCAGCATACGGCATTTTTCAACAGACTGAGGATGAACACAGTGTTCTCTAGAGAGTTTTACAACTCTCCTGTGGTTTGGGAAAGGCAGCACTTCACACGAGTACGCTAGAGATTATTAGTGTGCTGCAACCCTCAACCACAAAGACACAACACCACTATCCTCAACACATCCAAGACTCTTGGGCTTTGCACAGAAAATGACATGCACACTGGTTGGTTTATTTACTTTTTTTTCCATAAAACATTCGTTCCCTTGTTTATTGACTACAGATGGGGAGATGTCCTAGTTTACTAACGGTTCAACACACGCCTTTCCTGTGTGCATGATAAATATATTCATATCTCAACCACACAGAAGATGAAAACAGTTAAACTACAAAGTGAGACTAAGGAGGATACTAAAAAAACAATCCAAGCATAAGATGTGTGTGAGAGACATCTTTATGGGGAATGCCACAGGACAGAAAGGACTGTGTAATGGCCAACTCAGCCAGTGGATAATGCTTTCAGGTTCAATAAATGTTCTGGATGAGGCATGAAACTCTCTTTAAAAAATTAAAACTGCAACACATACAAACCAAAGTTAAATTAAAATGAATTCAGTGGTCGAAGGAAATAACACTGTGCCTAAAGCACTCATTCGTTGCCCGTTTGACAGGATGAAATGTCCAGACATTTTAGTCACACTTTAGCTCACTGTTTAATGTTTGATGGATTTAGTAGACTACTTTTCAACTAAAACTGAATTCAGGAAGCTGCTGGCAGAACACCTGGACATAATAAAATTACAGCCTAACTCCTTCCCAGAAATTTCACACTTGAGCAAAAACATGAGTAAAGAAAAAAAAAAAAAAAAATGCATACATAAATGGCATTTTTCAGAAGAATTTTTGGTCTTTATTTAATTTTTATTTAGCTAAATGATAAAAGTAAAGTAAAATAAAACATTTCCGTAACTGTATAAAAAAAAAAAAAAAAAAAAAGCAGAAAAAGCAGTGTGATATGGTGTAAAGGGGCTGGACAGAGATAATCAAACCACAAATGAATTTTAGCTGTCCATAAATCATCTATATAATATATCAAAAATATGAATCACATCAAAGAGAAATTGCACTAAATGTTTAACAACATTTTTGCAGCCTCTCAATATACGCAAGTCAACAAATGTTATGTCCCTGTGTGGTAATGTGCATCTCTCTCCCTTTGGCAGAGACTGGCGACAACATCCATTGTCCCGCTGATTTAGGGTTGTCAAAAAATAAAAAACAAAAAAAATATACTTAAAGGATTAGTTCACTTCAGAAATAAAATTTCTTGATAATTTACTCACCTCCATGTCATCCAAGATGTTTATGTCTTTCTTTCTTCAGTTGAAAAGAAATCCTGGAATGTTTTCCTCAAAAACCTTCATTTCTTTTCAACTGAAGAAAGACATAAACATCTTGGATGACATGGGGGTGAGTAAATTATCAAGAAATTGTATTTCTGAAGTGAACTAATTCTTTAAGGCAAATCCACAGCGCACAGACAAATGCCACCAAACACCAACAAACAAGCTGGCTGTTGGATTCAGAATTTTATGAAAAATAACTATCATGTTCACACTGCCCCAACAGACACAGACATGTTCAGTCGGGTGAAAACAAACCCTGACCAACACCAACAGGGGTAACACATGGATCCGACAAAACCCAACAAAGTGTTCGGTGTTATGATTGGTTAGATCGCTTGTCAATCAAACTCCCGGAAAAAGGGTCAATTAGTGAGACAACAACAAATCAACGCTTGCTCCACACACATTGTCTTCATTTCTTTTTTTTCTCGATTTTTCTTTTCAAGATAAGCCATGATCAAAATGAACACTAGAGACTGTTTTTGTTTGCAAGCCATCATTTCTATCCCACATGTAATGCAGCTCACAGTCAACGATCGTGTCACGGATTGATGGTGTGAAACTCTGGATGAGTCTTCTTGCATGTGTCCGTATTTAACATGTACTGACTGCCGTACAGTCTGACATGAATAACAACTGAGATCCCACAGTGTGACATGGTTTACGGCAGGGATCATGTTCGTACAGCCTAACAAGCAACGGTCATGAACTATTATAAATCATACAGTGTGTACCCGGCTTAATTAATTTAACCTCCAGAGAGCTGCTGTTCATGCTATTTCAGTCATAAACACACTATGAAAAAGATTATGGCCTGAAATCACTTTGAACATGCAGATTTAAAAGTTTAATTAAAGCTTTAAAAGCATAAATACACACTTTGGCACTTCTACCACAGCTTGGAAAGGATGTTTAAATACAACAGATTTTAATATTTACTTTATGGTCGTAAGGTTTACAGCAAAAAGTTACTAGCAGTGATTTTGCAGCTCAGTACCATATGTATTTTGTGGTTTTAAACTGTTTTTATTTGACTTTTTTGTACGTGCGCTGTATTAGGTGGCAACAGAAAACATGTTACTCTGCAAATTTCCTAAAGTTTATAGCAAAATTCTTAAGTACAGTGAGCTTGTTGAAGTGTTTGCGGGGGAAATAACATTTTCAACTGTTTAAAGAAGCTAAAATTGTGATACACAAGGGATCTGACCTTGCAAATTAGTACAGGGGCTTCTGATCCAAGTACAAACCTCCACCCCACACGCATTAAGACCGTGTTATGCCATGGCATTCACAGCCTAGATCATTAAATAGGAATTTCTGACCCTGTACAACCCAAACAACTCTAATGTGTTTCCAAGCGGTTGACCTGTTTGGCACTCTTGCCTGTTAAGACATTCTGATCTCTTGAATTTAATAGGGTAGTTTTATTTATGATCAAAGATTTTTATCTCTCTGTCCTCAAATAAAAACTGAATTGATACAGCAGTAATGCCTAATTATTAACCACATTTGTTTTTGTTTTTTCTTTGCTCATCATTCACTTTTACACTAGTTGGAGGGGCTCCAGTGCTGGCACATTGAATATGCTGAACACTTCTAATTTAACCCAGCATTTTGGCAGCCAACACTGAAGTAATGCATTCAGATAAAATTAGAAAATAAACAAGGCTTGCGCCAACTGTGGATTCACGCTCTTCATTTGGAAGAAAATAAATTTCATCTTTCACTATGCTAGGCACGTAGAGATAGATTTTACACTGGGGAGCACAATTGGTATTAAAAAGTAAGTATTGAGTGCAAATGTGAGCACAAAGTTCCAGCATAAATCACCAGCTAGGTTGCAGCAAAGGGGTGGAATGCTGATAAGACAGGACAAACTGTGGATAAAGGGCCTAAATCCAATCATAGTTCATAAAGAGCTATGTGAGTAATGCACAAGTGCTTCTGTTAGACTGCAGGTGGAAAACACATTACAGGTCATCTATCATCTATGCTAAACCATGAAATTTCAAAGTCTTTGACCCCGTTGCAAACAAGTTGCAAAATTTCACATTGCCATATCTTTGTAATTATTTGTGAAATTTATTAGCAATTTCTGAGTGAAAATTATTTAACCATTTTTGTTTATTTCATTGGTATTCTGCTGAAAACATTTCAAAACATTTTTCAAGTTAACTCTGTTTTAATGTGCACTTGATTCGTGCTGCTATGTGCATTCCAGTTCTTTGCATAAGGGCCACTCTGTGCACATGAGAGCACATGACATTAGGGAGGAGGTGTAAACACATGCATGCAGCACAGGATTAGAGTATTAGCCTTCCCTCTTTCTACCCACCACTCAATCTCTGGGCTATTTTGTCTGAGAGAAGGTGAAAAACATGCAAGCAGAGTCTGCCCATCATCAGCTACATAAGCACAGACACCGAGGTCAATAACAAGCTCAAACGCTGCATTGATTCAACAGCAGCGTGAAATGACAGATGCGTGCACATTTATGCATGTGAGCGGGCTCGTGCGGTACATTCTGTCCTAGTTGGACGGACGCCCGCGCTCCCTCTCTAAATCCGCTTTGTGTCCAAGGAAGTCTATCAAACGGGTCATGTGCGGAGAACTCCCACTGTTTTGAATGACTGATGAAGTTCAGGCCACTACTGAACTAAGCGGATGAAATGAGCTTCATGATATCAATAAATTCCCAGAAACACATGGACAAAGTCCCTCAATCCATCACACTTTAAACACTGTCCCAAGGACTGTTTCCATTGGCAATTGACAGAATATTTGTTGAGAGGGGCAGATTTGTTTGTCTTGTTCCTTGCCCTGTGAGAGAGAGGAAGTGTGTATTGACTTTTTAAAAGTGCAGTCCTAAACATTTAGCTGACTTTGTCTCCATTACCTCCACCTCAGAGCTTTATTTTCACTGCTAGAAGCAGAAAATAGCTGTTAAATTGTATGTTTAGTGGGTCACTATCCTTTCAAGGCTTAAGTGAGACACTGGCCTTTGTAATGTACACAAAGAATAAGCACAATTAAAGCAGAATAAAAGTGTGACAGCCTTATGCAAGTCTCGGAAATGAAACGGAAAGGACGAGGCAAGGTTTCCTTTGAGGAAAATGGCTGCAGGGCAAAGAGCCCACAAAGAAAACAGGCCAGACAAAACAACCTGCCCTGTAAAATACATTTGTTACAATGGAGAGGCTGGCAGAGCTGGAGCACCCAGTCATATCCCTGTTACAAGCAGCTTCCTGGCTTTCATGTACCGCCCAAGACCAAACACTGGAGAGGTTTGTTTCCAAGGATTGGAGTAGTTGTGGAAATGCATTCGGGGTTAATGCGTCCGGTCGTGATCATCAAATTGCACTTGGCTAAATTTACAAAAAAAGGTTAATCTGACTTAAAATCTGGACTGGACTACATTAAAATACAATTTAAGCATCTTAGCATGTTTGGCACTTGGCAAGACAAGATGGCAATGGATGAATAGAATTCTATAACGGTCACAAAAATACAGTCATTTCAAGCCAACAGTCCATAGTGGTCGCTGTTTTTTAGTGTTTTTGCACGTAAATGTATGTGAAACGGAATGTAAATGCATAATTTACCCGACTGAAAGAGCAAAAAGTGAGGCTAAGAGACAAAATCTCCTTTCAGCATTCCATATCAGAGGCGGAGAAAGAACACAACGCTGCATACAACAGGTAAATGCCGTTATCACTGTTTTCCATTTCGTGAAGTAAATATGCTTACACAGCTTTTTAAAAATGCCGTGTGTCGGTGTTTGACGTGTTTGACCAATCAACTTACACTTACGTCAATGATAGTTCCTATAGTGCTGGTTTAGACCCTACTCTGAAGTAGCTAATTTAGTTCCCCCAAAAGGAGTTCCTAGTTCCTGCGGTGCGAACACAGCAAACTTCAGCCAATAGTTCTTGGAACTTTGAAAAGGTTCCTCCGGTGCGAAAGCCCCTGTTGAGCACAGCACGATTGCAAACTGTTCTTGGTCCGGAATTCCCAACACGATTGGTTAATATGTATAGGCCTAGTGGTGTCTGTTGCCTGGCTGCCAGTTTCTCTCTAGCCGACCAAGCACACTATTTGAGTGAAGTTAACGCAAGTTAATAATAAAATAAAAAAAATATTTGATCATCTTACACAACGCGGTCGCTATTACATCTTATACCGTCTGTAAACTCTTGCGTTACCAAGGCAATGACTGACGCATTTGTATTTCATTCTAAAGGGCTCTGTTATCTGCCCCACAGTGGAAAATTAAACCATATCAGTACCGGTTGGGCCAGATCGGCACGGAATGGAACAGTTAAGCAAAGAGAATGGTTCGGCCCAGTGGTGGAAAAGCGGCTTATTATTAACTTGTGTTTACTTCACTCAAATAGCTCGCTTGGCCAGCTACAGAGAAACTGGTAGCCAGGCAACAGACGAGTGACCAATCGTGAGAGTACACGCATTCTACCAGCACGGTCAGCCAACCATTGCTGAGAATTCTAGGGTTTGTGATCGTGCCGTGCCGGACCAAGTTCAAGTGGAAAATAACCGTAACATTTCCTCATCATTCATACAACCATTCGGCCTGACGGTGGAAAAGCAGCTAAACTCAGTTGTTGCAATGGATTGGTGTGGACTCAATGATATGGATATGAAACAATATGGGCTTCAACAATATTGTTTTTATATGGAGGCTTTTTACGGCAAATATTGATGTATGCAATTAATTTGATTAATTTACTGCATATCATAAAATAATTTTTGATTACAATTTTAAATTGACAACACAATTGACAGCTCAGTCTTATTCGATTACTGCAAAAACTAACCCAGTTCTCTCAGCTCTGAGGGTTTTCTTTTTTCTGAATGTGACATCATCCTGTTATTGTCAGTTAACTCTCTCTCTCTCTCTGAGTGTGTTTGTAAAATTACAGCAATTTTGCTTCTGTCTGGTCTGCTAATGTGACCTGAAATGGCATTAATCAGGGCCTCTGTGAGAATGCAGTTCTGACTCCAATACTACTGTACATGTCAAAATTAAATGAAACAGATATAGAACAGGCTACAGAATCAAAAGGGAAATCAGAGGTTCCCTTCAGCCTTAAACATCCTTGTCTGGTTATAATCTAGTCTTTTCAGCATTTCCTTCTGCAAAAAAGCAGTATATAATATCAGAACCTTTACAACACTAAAATAAACATCAGCACAAGGGTTGGCAGAACGGCGCAAGAAGTGTGATGTTTACCGAGTTCTTTGAGTGTGTGATTTTACAACTACAAACCTATAATGTGGTTAAGCAGAAGGGCATCTATATGTTTCTAATTTGATTTTAAAGCTCATTATCCTTGCAAGATTAAACTAAAAATGTTTACCAGCCATCTTTGGTGGTCCATAGGATTTATTGAAACCAAGTGCATTTGCAATCAAACTAGGATTCAAGAGGCTGAAAACTCTAACCACTACACTTTTGGGCTTATTGTGGTCTATATATGGGTAAAATACCTTTCCCATGATTTGATTACACAAATCTGGAGCCCCATATGTTACATAACAGGACGATTTTGTTGTTGAAACCCTTATGCATAAGCCAGCGTGAACACACAATATGATATCCGTAAACAGAAACCTGAGCAGTCTTCAATTTATTGACTCAGGCTCCTTCTCACAGGACCACTCATCTGTATTTCTGGCAAAAACAAATGATATTCTGGACCTTTGCTATGGTTCATCCAGTTCAGTCCCAGATAATGCAACCGAGCAGCTTGTAGAAATGTGGTCAAGCTTTCTAAAGCTTAATGGATGTGAAAGTCAAACAGCACAAGTAAATCAGTAGAGAATCCAGAGCTCGATCTCAGTCTGCCCATTTGGAAAGGATATGCAAATACAAGGTTTCTCTAGGCCAATCAGGAACAGGAAGAGAGAACAGGGTTAGGCGGTGAGTTACATAACAGTTGAAGCAGACAAGGGCGCTGTCTGGGGCTGCAGACGCTCTACAAACTCCAAACGACAAACAATTCACACCAGTGTTGCCGAAACCAACTGTACTCACGATTCCTACCCCATCTTTCACATAGGAAAAACAATTAATGATTGATACAAGACAGAGTTCAGTACAAACAATTTCTATTATTTGCATTAGAACTAGACACATTTCCATAATGGAAAATGAATGAACAGACATTCACCTTGAAGTAATACAAAATCCAAATATCCATGTTATAAACATTTTAGTCTGGTCGAAACATCAGCATTTGAAAACGCAAGATTCCTCACAATGGTGTGAAATTAAGGGGATATAATGTACTATCACACTGTTCATCTACATCTCAGACTGGGGGAAGTCATCAAGCCAGAGCCTGTGAGTGGGAGGTAAACACAATAGCTGGCACGCAATGCTTGTCTGTGTGGTCTATCGTTCAACAAGGTCAAGCTTTGTGCGTGACTTTTCCAATTGCTGTAAATGTTTGGAGCTGTTCCCTTGCAAATGAAACCTCATACAGTTGCTTTTCATGCGGAGCAGTGGGACAATACCAGAATTTTTCCACTGGAAAATATACAGACGATATCACATGCACATGCTATTCTGAACAATAAATAAATAAAAATCCACCAGTTAGGCCATTCATTTTTTTCACCTTTGGAAGGAAACAAATAAATATATATATACACTGTAAAAAATGACCGTTATTTTAACAGTAAAAGACTGTAAAAATGCTGCGGTGAAAAACTGTCAATTGGTTTGCAGAAAGTTTCCGTACTATATACGGTGAATAACTGTAATAGATCTAACGTTACAGTTAATGTAATTTTACGGTAAAATACAGTTATATTCACAGTTTTTGGAAATGAAAAATAACAATTCATTGTAAAAATTTACAGTGAAAAAAGGTAAATTGACATTCCCACAATTCCCTGCGTGACACTTCACATTTGATATATTTTCCTTGAAATAACTCTGTTTTTTCTAATCAGTTATGTACATTAAGGTTTTATGTTATATCTAATGTTGTTAAATTAATATTTATTGCATTTTTAAAAATTTCATGCATGTTACCATGATGGTGTTTAGTGTGTGTGTGTGAATGACACTGTGTGCACCTTCTATATGTTAGTGTTGTCCTCCTCAGCTTGTGGAAAATCTGCTTGTGATGAACTTTGATTCATCATGTGACTCTTATCACCACTGTGTTTGGTGACTGTCAGTGTATTATAAAGGTACAAAACAGATATTAATACTTCATTAGGTTGGTAAATTAACATTATATCAGTTAATGAAATACGTTATTTTACCGTAAATTTAACAGATTTTTTTTTTTACGTTGCTACTGTATTTTTTACGGTAAAGTTCTGGCAACCACAGCTGCCGTTTTTTTACCGTAAATTTTACTGGGATTTTTTTTACAGTGTATATATATATATATATATATATATATATATATATATATATAAATGGAGAGTATTTATTAATAATAATAACAATGATAAAATGATTACCAAATCAGCATATAAGAATGATTTCTGAAGGATCATGTGACACTGAAGACTGGAGTAATGGCTCCATTCATGATTAATGATTATTGATTTCAAAGCAGAAGCTCATTCTTCACAGCTTACGCTCATTAAGGGTCGAGAAGATGGAGTGTGTGGAAAGTCATAAATATCTGGAGAAAATTATTGACAATAAATTGCATTTTGATGAACACTGAAGCCTTGTGTGAAAAGGGACAGAAGGACCTACACTGTCAAAGAAAATTAAGATCATTTAATATAGACAAGACTTTGATGGAACTGTTCTGTAAGTCTTACATAAGTGCTTTTCCACCATTGGGCCGAACGGTTCTCATTGCATAACCGTTCCATTCTGTGCCGATCCGGGCCAGCTGGTATGGTTACGGTTGCATTTTCATTTTCCACCGTGGAACTGATAACAGCAGCTCTTTGGAATATAATACAAAAGCACCAGTTCATTGCCTTGGTAACACAATGGTTTACTGATGATATGATATGTAAATAGCAGTAATGATCAAATATTTCTTTTAATTTTATTATTAACTTGTGTTTACGTCATTCAAATAGAGTGCTTAGCCAGCTACAGCTACAGAGAAACTGGTAGTCAGGCAACAGACAAGTGACCAATCCTGAGTGGCGACGTCACACGGTTACACAACTGTGCCGAGAATTCCGAGCCGAGAATGGTTTGTAATCACTCCTTTCTGTACCAGTCTCAAGTGCAAACACAACTGGAACTGCTCCTTACCATTCTAAGAACCATTTGGCCTGATGGTGGAAAAGCGGCTTATATTGAGTCAATGCTGTCCTTTCCATAAGTTGCAGGTTTGGTAATGTGAAACATAAAAATGCATTAAACAGAATTGTCATAAATAGTGGGAAGATTATAGGAAATGAACAAAGAAGCTGGTCAGTTTTGTTTAACAGAAATGTCTTAAATCAAGCTCAAAAAAACTGTGCTCCTACTTCTTGTCCCCAGAGTTCTCTATTTTGCCTTCTGGCTCTCACCATAGACAACCAAAGATGAAGAATAACTGATACAAATATTCATTTGCTCCTTGTGCAGTTATATTCTTAATTTTTTATAGTATATTCTATGCATTTTTGTGTTCATTTATTTATTTATTTATTTTAAATTGTTGTGTGGGTTATTTGTATGTCTATTACACTGCATCCACATTGCCTGTAAGTGATCTTAATAAAGCTTAATTCAGCTTATTATAAATTGTTTCACAGTATTACTGTTTTTACTGTATTTTTGATTAAATAAACGCAGCCATGGTGAGTATAAGAGACTTCTTTCAAAAACATTAACAGATATTATCAGCCCAAACATTTACTATCATAACAGCTCACTTGTTTAAACATTTAACTCATAAGATAAAGCCATTTATGTGCAGTAATTGTAGCTAGCTAACACTGGTCATGCGGTGGGGGGGGGGGGGGGGGGGGGGAAATAAAATACAAACAACCCATAAAATCAGAGCTATAATCATCTATTTTAGGTCTCAGGCTGCACAGTAAACTGCCTAGTGTCCAGCAGCAGCCACTCTTCACACTACTGTCAGAAGAGACTTCCTTTCAACTGTTATTGGGCAGCTGTGGTGGGGCAGGTTAACCCGAAGGAAAGAGCAGTAATAAAGAAGGGTGACACCTAGAAGAACACAACCCTGCCAGGATTTCCTTTGCAAATGTTTATGTGGCTACCCACTGACCAGATGAAATGACCCAGTAAAGTCCAGACATCTCATGGCATTTGCAGAAGGCATCTGAGGACGAACTGCAAAGCCTTTGATCACAGAGCTGTTTTGCAATCATAGTCTTCTTTGGACTTTATCTTGTGGATGTATGCAAAATTCTTTCAAATATAGGTTGGTTTCATAACTCTTTTTCCATCATTCCAGATGGATATCTGTGGTAAGCAGAGATGTGGATCTTCAGCCCGTCAGTGCACAAATAGATCGACACTGAATCCCAGAGAAACATACTGAGAAATGAGAAGCGACTGTACTTTCGAGAATTAAATGCCTATGAAAGCTGCAAGGATCAAGTCGATTAAAGTGATTACAAAAAATAATAAGTAACAGTCCCAAGCAGTTCCAACAAGCTTTGCAAAATTCCTTTCAGCACTACTGATCTTTTGCAAGCGAATTATTCCTCAATTCCTCAGAAAGCCATAGATTACAAAATGCGTACATGTAAAAAAAAAAAAAAACCCTGATTAAAAATTATGCAACTCTGATTTCCAGAAACCAACAAAACTGTATACAAATTCTGTAAAAAAAAAAACATGGAAGTATTGATGGATGGCTTTCCATCCATTCATACATCCATCTGAAAAATATCTATCCCAAAATATCCATCTATCCATCAATTTATCTATCTGAAAATATCCATCCATCTCAAAAATATCATTCTATATATCCAAAAACTGATTAGCTAATTATGCAAATCTCTGGATATTTTAGAGACCAACAAAACTGTGAAAAAAAACAAACAAACAAAAAAAAAAAAACACGTATCATTCCATCCATCCATCCATCCATCCATCCATCCATCCATCCATCCATCCATCCATCCATCCATCCGAATAATATCCATACATATTTCTAATATCTATAAATCCATCCAACCATCCTCCATCTATCCAAAAATATCCATCTATCCTAAAATATAATCTTTCTGAAAAATATCCATCCATTCTTCCATCCATTAGAAAAAAAATATCCCTCAATCCATTCCATCTATCTGAAAAATCCATCTATCCATCTGTCTATTTGTCTAGATCCACAGAGTTTTCTTTTATATTATCAGGCACTGTGGTACGTGCAGAACGATAAACACAGTTATGTGTTCGTGACACACCAGAATGGCCTCAAAAGGGCAAAATGTACTTGATTGGAGTGTACCCTTTGATCCCAGCACAAATTATGTTCGTCATGCTTTCATATTTGTATTAGCAGTCGTAGCATGCCTGATAGACACTCTAGACGTGCTGCTACAGTCACATGTTGTGACTTTATTGCATAAGCTCTGCCTGTTCATATGGAGTCAAAAGACCATGAGACTTTCATTATTTATCAACAGTGCCCTGACTCTCAGCCATCCGTCATGCCCTGAAGCATGGAAACACTGAGATCAAAAGCCACAGTTTCATCTGGGTTACACTAACACATACAGATACAAACAGGTATCTCCCAGCCATTAGCAGTGTTACAGTTCAGCATAATGAAGTAGCAGGTTAATTAGTGAGTTGGATAGTTAGATATCGCATAGGCCGTAGAGTGAGGTGTATTTGACCTTTGACCCAGACAGTGATAAGACAATTGTACAAAGGTACACCAGCCAGCTCTGCTGCAGTACTGTTGAAAACACACACAACAAATATTATAAATTATCATTCAAAAGTTTGGACGCACTAATGTTTTTGAAAGAAGTCTCTTCTGCTCATCAAGCCTGCATTTATTTGAGCAAAAATACAGAAAAAAACAGTAATATTGTGAAATATTATTAATTTAAAATAATGGATTTCCATTTTGATACACTTGAAGATATAATTTATTTCTGTGATGCAAAGCTGAATTTTCTTCAGAAAATCCTTCAGAAATCATTCTAATATGCTGATTTGATACTCAGTTATCAATGTCTATATGTATACATATGTCTGTGTGATATATATATATATATATATATATATAGCCTTGATGAATAAAAAGTTCAAAAGAACAGCATTTGTTCAAAATAGAAATATTTTCTAACAATAAACGTCTTTACTATCACTTTTTAACCAATTTAACACATCTTTTACATGAACAAAAGTATTAATTTCTTTCAAAAAAAGAAGGAAAAAAATACTGACCCTAAACTTTTGAAAGGTATGCATATTTTTACAAAGGATTTCTATTTTAAATAATTGCTGTTCTTTTTTCTTCTTTTTTTCTTTTTTTTTGATGAACTTTTTATTCATCAATGAATCCTGAAAAGCAGCACAACTGTTTCCAACATTGATAATAAATCAGAATATTATAATGTTTTCAGACTGGAGCAATGGCTGATGGAAATTAGGCTTTGCATCACAGAAATAAATTATATGTTAAAGTATATTAAACTAGAAAACCATTATTTTAAATTTTAATAATATTTCACAATATTACTGTTTTTTTCTGTATTTTTGATCAAATAAATGCAGGCTTGATGAGTAGAAGAGACTTCTTTCAAAAACATTAAAAATAGTAATGTTTCCAAACTTTGGACCGGTAGTATAAGAAGGGTTTATTTTTAGTTTTTGCATAAAAATGTCTCAACCAAAAGGTCTAAATAAATATTGATGCAATATTGGTCAAAATAGACATAAGAAATAAGCATTCTCACACTATTGGAAAGCACAGATGTTTAACTGACAGCGGGGGATGTTTTCATTTGTTTTTCTTATCAGTTTGATAGGGCAGTGGGAACTCACCAGTCATCGTAGTTCTCCCTAAAGGTTCATGGGAGAGGTGACTCAACCAGTTATACTTTATATTTCAAATGGCCTCATTACATCTGGAGTATTGGTGTTAGCACCATGTCGCCTCGAGCTGTGCACAGAAGGAGGTGTCTCCTATTGCCTTGGTGCCCATTGTGTATTATTTCAGCTGCTAAGGACTCCACTCAAAGCGTACTACAGGTTACTATTGGATTAAGGAATTATATTTAATATTACATAACCCACATCTGTGTGGGCGCTACATCTTTACTTGGATTTAAAGTCTTTTAAAGTCATTTTACGGTGTTATATACAAAAGGTAGAGTAAATGCATAAATGCTGACCATGCATTTTCCCAGGACTTGCTGAGACAGCCTACAGTTTGGTGTTAAATCCCAGGGGCCTTGTACCTCCTGTGACACACATCTGTGCTTAGCAGGAATGCCCTTTGCGGCCAGGACCTGACCCACTTCGCTCTGGGAGTGAGGCTGGGAAAAGCTCACTCAGCCTGGCTGGAGGTGAAGTGCAAGCAGCCTGAACTACCACTATGGCTTCACCAGCACCACTCATCAACCAGGACGTGCCAGATGAAATCTATTTTCAACATTCTCCAAGTTCAACAGATCCCCTGTCTGTTTATTTGCATACTACCAGTGTCACCATGGCAACTATGGTGTGAAGATTGCGTACCAGAGGGTGAGACAGAGAGAGGGAAATAAAAAGTCATCCGTGTTTGAGTCATACTGGCCGTCCTAGAAACCTCTTCACTATAAAAGGTTGTATGTGTGTACGGAGTGTTTACATAAGACCAAAGACAGTCACACATTTGCTAAAAAATTTCCGATTCATTATTTGTATCGCTGTTTCTTAGTGAACAAAGCAATAATTAATTAATTAATTAAATTAATATTAGTTGGAGACTGCCACCATATATACAAATATATATATATATATATTTTTTATATATACAAATATATATTATATATATATATATATATATATATACAAATATATATATATATATATTTTTTATATATACAAATATATATTATATATATATATATATACACACACACTGTATATGCTTCTTTGTGTAGTCTAAATATAGACTGCACCAGGCTGTTAGACCACTCATAGCCTTGAGATTTTTTTCTTTTTCTTTTTTTACCAGGCTGAGTCAGGACCTAAAGTAAGACCTTTAAATGGCCACACCAGGACTTGGCAAGTCTACTTGTACTCAACAGTAAGGAACATCCAGTTACAGACTGTATTAATTCCTGTTGGGAAGCACAGCCCCACAGCTCCTTAACATGGGCATGAACACACTATTCCCTATGGAGTCTGGAAGAACTGAAAGTACTCATATCCTGCCAGGGCTAAAGAAATGATCCAAGGCCATAAAGACAACCATCCTTATTACACCACTGAAATAGGCACATTTGCTTATCAAACTGCTAGCTATTTGTTATTTGTATATCTTTCTCCCCCATGTGCTCACCTATTATTACTGAAGACAATGGCTGTGCATTCTTGCTGAAAGAGAACGGTGGGCTATTGTCAAGAACGGCCATAAACAGAAGGAGCTATTTCAATGGAAAAATGTTGGATTTTGTTTAGTCCTGTGCACCTGTGTAAAACAACAACAGATTTTTTAAGGACAAAAAGCCCCCAACACACACACACACACGCACGCGAACGCACGCACGCACACACACACACACACCTAAAAATGGCTTAAATCAGGTTCACACTATATGATAAAACAGGTTCACACTGTACATCATGTCATTGTGTAGTATGTTGTAGTATGCATAATCAGAAATGCACCGATTCAAGCTCCTCCCGAGCTTTCGACTCTATCACAGCATAAACAAAGTTCACACAGCTAATATAACCCTCAAAATGGATCTTTACAAAGTGTTTGTCATGCAGCATGTCTAATCGTGTGAGTTTTGTATTTATTTGGATGTTTACATTTGATTCTGAATGAATTTGAGGCTGTGCTCCGTGGCTAACGGCTAATGCTACACTGTTGGAGAGATTTATAAAGAATGAAGTTGTGTTTATGCATTATACAGACTGCAAGTGTTTAAAAATTAAAATAGCGACGGCTCTCTTGTCTCCGTGAATACAGTAAGAAACGATGGTAACTTTAACCACATTTAACAGTACATTAGCAACTTGCTAACGAAACATTTAGAAAGACAATTTACAAATATCACTAAAAATATCATGATATCATGGATCATGTCAGTTATTATTGCTCTATCTGCCATTTTTCGCTGTTGTCCTTGCTTGCTTACTTAGTCTGATGATTCAGCTGTGCACAGATCCAGACGTTAATACTGGCTGCCCTTGTGTAATGCCTTGATCATGGGCATCACACCCCGACTATTACGTAACAGTCGGTGTTATGTTGAGATTCGCCTGTTCTTCTGAGGTCTTTTAAACAAATGAGATTTACATAAGAAGGAGGAAACAATCGGGTTTGAGACTCACTGTATGTAATTTCCATGTACTAAACTCTTGTTATTCAACTATGCCGAGGTAAAGACACCAAATGCATCGAATGCGTATGGCATATGGCAAATGCGTATGGCTGTCACACCGGAAGCTCTTTGTTTTACTTTAAAAAGTATATTGATATTTGTCTTACACAAACGCATCGGTTCACTTCAGAAGGCCTTCATTAACCCCCCAGAGCCACGTGAAGTACATTTTATGATCAATAGATGCACTTTTTCTGGGCTTCAAAATCTCATCCTCCATCCACTCCCATTATAAAGCTTGGAAGAGCCAGGATATTTTTAATATAAATCTGATTTTATTTGGTGGAAAGAAGAAAGTCATATTCACCTAGGATGGCTTGAGGGTGAGTAAATTATCGGGTAATTTTCTTTTTTAGATGGTGAACTATCCCTTTAACGCATCTTGACTGCCATACAGTCTGACGTGAATGACAACAGATCCCACAGTGTGGCATGGCTACAGCTAAATAAATCTAATTAGTTTCCAACCTTGTAAAAACTTTTTTTAGTGTCCTTAAAAGGTGGCTGGATGTAGTATATCATAAACTCCAACCTCTCCATGTAATCTAATGGGACGCAAGACAAACTAAACAATCAAATTACACTTCAAATATATATATATATTATAAATAACCATATATTTTTTTTTTTAAATATGGTTTCTGTCATTTTAGTTTTTATCATGCTGATGTAAGATGAAGTGTTCTTTTTTTTTTGGTTTTAGTTAGTTATTTGATTCTATAAAAAAAATGGGGGTGTGACATCCTGATTGACAGCTGAGATTGACAGCTTCTCTTTGAGTTTGGAGCTGTAACTTTAAATTCTACATTATTTCACACAGACATAATGAGTTGTAAACTGTAGGTGCATCATCCATCTTTTTTACAGTCAATGGTCTGTTGTCACATTAGGCCAGCACACACAAGCAGAGCATAAATGTCAGATCAACCGAAAAAATTGTGTTTTTGTGCCTGTCACTATCTGTAATTTTCATTAATGGGTTACTAATTCACACCATTATTTTATGTCACTTCTTAAAGCCTATTTTGCAAAAGATAATGTTGAAAAATATGTTTATAGTGCATTTTTTTCCTGCTTAGTGCAGCACTCTCTGTGTAGCAAAATACGCTCAGCGGTGAAACTCCTTCACTCAACAGCATTTGACTGCTCATGCGTGCAGTGTGAACTCTGTAACCTGTTAAAATGGGCACCAAAATAAATACTGCTCGTACATGTGGTGTGAAACCTTAGCCAACAGTCTACTATAGACCATGATGTATGTACATTGTGACTGTGCTATCTTGAAACAGCCAGTGAATTTCATCTGGTTATGAAGTGTGAACAGACATATCAGGTTTGTTTTTTGCAGATTTGCCGTAGGTCTTGTCTGAGGGCTCAGGTTGCTGTCTCTTTCTGACAGATAAGAACAACAAGTCAAGGGTAATGACATGAAAAAAATACTGTTTTGCAAAGTATAATACGACAAAGCGGCAGACGAGACAGGAGTGGCGTCAGTGATCTGCAATCTAGTTCAATGAAAAGAATTCATACAAATTCACAGGACATGGAACACTTACTATAAAAACTCACACACAGGTACAGTACATGGATGTCATGCACAAATGCACAGTAGATGTTATACAGCGCGTCCAATAGCTACATTTATAAACCTCATATTCTGTCTGCTGATGTCTTGCTTATAGGAATTGGTTATATTGTCTTATAGGTGACTCATTTGAGCACTTTGATTGTGGTTCTCCAGAAAAAGGGTGGAGACCTTATGCTAAAATGAATAAAAAATCCTAAAGAAGCAATTTCCTTGAAGAGGGATTTCATTACATTCTTATCTGGAATGTATATTCACTTTCTCAAGCATAGTCATTTTTCAGTCTGCATGGTTTATCTACATCGTCTGTATAGGTCAACCATGTGTGGTTTTTAAGGGAGGCTGATGGGAGTGATCAACCAAACATGGGAACATTTATTTCTCACACTCAAAAATGTCTTACATGTCTACTATTTGTCACAGTTAGACAGTATTTAAAAGCATATGCAAGGCAACACGACACACCTAGAATGATAAAACTACTCTGCATTTCCTTTTAGCACAAAACTAAATTGCACTCAAAGCTGCTCTTAGTGAAGTTAGCAGTTTTTTTTATCCACTTAGCGACTGCAAGAAAGACATCATTTGTGAAAAAGAAGTGAGCTTAACTGTATTAAATGTGCACTTACAGGGTAGGCATACTTTAAATCTTAAAAGTATATATTTAACAAAACTGCACTTACAGATAGTATATTAAAGGTGCCCTAGAATCAAAAATTGAATTTACCTTGGCATAGTTGAATAACAAGAGTTCAGTACCATTGTTTCCTCCTTCTTGTGTAAATCTCATTTGTTGAAAAGACAATAGTGAAAAAATGGCAAATGGAGCAATAATAACTGACATGATCCATGATTACATTATGTTTTTAGTGATATTTAAAGGGGCCACAGCCTGAATCGGTGCATAGTTAATGATGCCCTAAAATAGGCAGTTAAAAACTTAATTAAAACAAATCTACGGGGTATTTTGAGCTGAAACTTCACAGACACATTCAGGGGACACCTTAGACTTATATTATCTTGTAAAAACTGGTTCCAGGGCACCTTTAATAATGAAATAAAAGGCCACTGTAGTGAACTTAAAGAGAGTGCACTTTCAGGACTATGTTTCTTAACACACTTAAAAACACTTAAAAAATGTCAAATTAAGTTTTATTTTAAATAATTTTCTTTTAATAATCTTTTGTTGTGCTTTAAAGTGCACTTATTTTGATGTTTTAACTAAAATACATGCAACTTCATTTCAACTTTGTAATGACAGATTTTGTTTCAATGGAAATTACTTTTAAGTATCTTTTTGTTTACCATAAATGCTTCTCAGTACATTCGACAGTACATTTTCTAAGAAAATAGAAATATGAAATGACATATAAAGATGTTCTTAAGTGGGTCACTTTAAAGTTCAGCTAACTGCATTTAATATAAATTTAAACTACACTATATTTACATTTAATTGCAATTAATTTGCAATTAAGTGTCTAAAAACATTACATTCAGTTAAGCACTTAAATATATTCTTTTAACATATACAGTATTTTTTGTATTAACTCTGTTTTAAAAGTGTGTTAAAGAGATGTCCGCAAGGATCTTCACAAGGGATGTCTGCAAAGCCAAAATGATCAAAATGGCTATATATGTTATTATGCTATACATAATATAAGTTATTATTGTTTACAAAGCCCAGAGTTCACAGACATAGCAAATATCTCTGAACACCTTCAAGAGATATCTGTCAGAAATAGAGTTGTCAAAAGTATCAACTTCGGTGCTCAAATTTAAAAAATGTGACGTTTTGAGTGCGGATTCATAAACACCTCTGATTGGCCATTTTGTTCACGTGCTCATCAGATATGTCTGTGATTGGCTACAATGATCAACGAACAGCAGAGTTTGAAAGCACACAGAAGTGTTTGAATTTGAAAGCGTTTTGAAAGCGG
The DNA here is from genome assembly GCF_024489055.1 of Chanodichthys erythropterus. NCBI lineage: Eukaryota > Metazoa > Chordata > Actinopteri > Cypriniformes > Xenocyprididae > Chanodichthys > Chanodichthys erythropterus. The sequence goes on along the minus strand of NC_090221.1, from coordinate 6,302,162 downwards.
GAGCGGGAACATTTGATAGCAGGCGTCTATCAGTGAACTGGTCCGCGATAGACGCTTGCTCAGTGAAGAGCTTCATTGATGACTATTTACACCATCTTTACAGTGTTGATCATTGAAGCCAATCACAGGTGTTTACGAATTCACTCAACAGTGCTCAAAGCTTCACATTTTAAAAATTTCAGTACCGATTAGATAACTCTAGTCAGGAAATGTGATTAACACATGGGGACATGTGATTAACTGTATCAGGGCTGTGCACTCCAAGCCGGAAGTTTTATCTAATGCTAATTGATATCTGTGTCACAGGAGGCTTTTTCTTCCCAAGCGAAAGTAGCAAATGCTGCTGCACATAGACACTCAAAGACATGTGCGAGCGGTTTAGAGCAAATAGAGTTTGACATGTTCACCCACCTGTGTAAGTGCCATGTTAAAGGTCTTGAAACAGACAATTTAAACCAGAGACTGCATGTAGAATGACAGGCGTATACCGTTCACACAGTCAAATTAGAGACAGAAGTGCTACTTTTTGCAACAAGAAAAAGTTATATTACCATGATAATAATTAATATGAGAATGAACCTGTTTGTACATTTCATCATGATTTCATCATGTAGATTGTCTTCATTTCATCAAAGCGTGGTTGTCTGTAGTAATGTATTTTGAGTCACCACACGGAGAATGAGATACTGATGTTACCAGGCAACCGACAACAACACTGATCTATGCTGCATACACACAATGGTGTAGTGTACTGTACGCCCAAGCAACTGGTTGTGTGATGAGACAATACTGTCTCCTTTTATGAAGATCTTCCTGTTTTTTGTTTGTTTGTTTGGCCAGTTGGCTTTGGAGGAATTAAACTCTTATGTCAGAATAAATTTACAACAATGTGAAGGTTAAAAAAAACAACAACTGAATGTTAAGCGGTTTTGAAACTCCCCTAAAAAGCAGGGCAAACACGATGGGGTAGAGAAGAACGATTGTGTGGGTATTTAAGTTGTATTGGTCAGTAACTGATTTCAACACTGTTTTCAACACTGATAATAACAAAAACATGTTTTCTGAGCAGCAAATCAGCATTTTAGAATGATTTCTGAGGGATCATGTGACACTTAAGACTGGGGTAATGATGCTTTGCCATCACAGAAATTTAAATTCAATTTAAATTGTAATTGTAATGATATTTCACAATATTACTGTTTTTTATTGTATTTATCAAATGAATGCAGCATTGATGATCATAAGAGACTTCTTTCAAAAATACTGTATATTGTTTATTGTGCTTCTAAAACTCATGGAAATAACCCCAATAATCCCAAACCCTGCCCAATTTAGAGTGAATTCATTATTTCAGTTGTTTATTTTTTATTTTGTTTGGAGTCTATAATCTTTAAGGCCTTATGCAAACTGCTGTTCTCACAGCTGCTAACCTTTAACATCTTTACCACATTATAACCATTATAAATCTATGCAAAATTAAATTCAATGATCCATTAATATTGGCAAAGGCAGAGTTTAAAGTATTGCACACCGGTGGCAAGAGAGCTGGCACGTTTCATTTCGTTCTATTGAAAACGGAAATGGGCACGGTTACACATTGTCACGGTGGCTATGTAACATTAACAAGGCTTCAAACTGCAAATAAACATACATTATCATGTCCTTGAAAGTGCAAAGTCATCCATTTGTCAACGGAGAGAGACATGACAACGAGAGTAAACACGTCAGCTTCGGTTTGTGGACTTCATGTGTGAGAGCAGAGATTAACCATTAATCAAAGGAGCCTGGAAGAGCTCATGCAAGCAGCTCTTATTCCTGTCTCTTAAGCTCAGAGCGTACAGATACACCTCAGGTAAAGAGGACGCTGTTTCCAAAGAGCGCATGCATTAACATGATCACGCACCATGTGAGGCAATGCGACAACATCACCTGGCAGAATTCCTGGAGTAATTAATGATCAAGATTTAGCGCTTCCAGTGTAAACAATTTGGGGTCAAATAGTTCGGCAAAGTAACATGACTGGATTTTTTAACCACATAAAAACATGACTATAATGTGACAGAACTGTGAATACCACACATCATGTGACTCTGAGGAAATATTAACCATTTACAGGAAAACAGGGTACTTTCCTAAAAGAGAAAGCGTTAATCGACACAATGTCTCTTTCAGTTTGTGGATTCTGCTAAAACACACACAAAATTCTGATTTTCTTCTACAAAACACAAGACTTTTTGGACAAAATATATTTGAGTTTATAAACATGTTATGTATATGTACAGTTTAGTATTATTAAAAGATAATAACACTATTACTAATTCTACTACTACTAATAATATACAACGCACTAAGGAATGATGAGCTTCTGAGTTCATGAATATTAATCAAGCTATCAGCGTTCGCTGAAACTGTTTTGCTGAAATCAAAACAGAGATGGTAATAGATGAGCACCAGCCAATGAATTAGAGATCTGTATGCTCTTAATTGCTAATAATTCCAAATGAACTCTGTTATTTTGAAATGAAAATACAACAAATAATACTGTTACATGTAGCGAGTTGATTCTGCATGGTAAGTAAGACTCTCGCTCTCACTTTTAGTACAGATCACTTAACAGAGAGCAAAACTCTCAAGCGCTCAGTCAGCGTTGAGCGAGTGAAAATATATCTATGCTAAACTTATACTTAGCCTCTAAAACGCACACTGGTGAGTAAAATCTAAGAATTTATTAGCCAATGGCTGGTGATAGACATTATTTAGTCACCCAGAATGAAGATTTACTCGCATTGTAGAGGTTTGCAATGAAAGTGAATGGTGACCAGGAGCTGACAAAATCTAGAAAGGACCAAAAAAGCAACATAAACACATCATTAAAGTCGTCCAAATTAATCATTCACTATATGTCAAGTCTTCTAAAGTCATATAGCTTTGTGTGAGAAATGGACATATATTTAAGTCGTAAATTACAAAAGGATTGCTATAGTCACCATTCACTGTCATAGTGTGGAAAAGAGCAGCTTGGATAATTTTAAATTGCTCTTTTCATGTTCTACGAAACAAACTGATGGTGAGAAAATGATGACAGATTTTGTTTTTTAGTAAACTATCCCTTATTGCAACATTAGTCCACGCATTTTGTCATTTCTGGTAAAAAGGCTCAAAAACACAAAGCAAGGTTTGATTTAAGGCTTTAGTTAACCACACAGATGTTTCTAATGTCAGTATAACATAGTCCAGAGGATGCATTGGATAAACAAGACCACGATTTCTAAAGTTTTTTCATACACTCATTTCTTTCTATATACAGCCCATGATGTGGGTGGACAACACTAACAACATTGGCTATAAACATCCTAACAAATGTCGACATGTGGCGTCACTGCATTACGTAGCTCACAACAGATTGTCTAAGATAAGCTGTCTACAATTAGTCTGCCATAAACCAACGCCGCCCATCCCCCACCAACTCCACACACCCCCTGATGAGACATTAAAGTGTTTATGGGCATACAAGGGCCTAAAATCTGTAAAGCACACTGACCATGGGAGGAAAAGTCTCACTTAGGCCAGGAAGTACATCAATAAAATGCCTTTATTATCCTAAAACTCACAACAGAAATCAGTTAAAACAAGGGCAAAGTCTGTGGAAGATTTCAAAGTCTGGTTTCTTTGAAAGCGGCAGGAATTCAGGTCAGCGTTCAATGCATCTCGACAGGGTCGACTGACGTGAATAAGAGTTTCCTAAATGGCACGATTATGTCAGTTCATTTTTTTTTCTTTACTTTGTAATCTCTGTAGGCAAGGGCACAGTTTCCATAGTAATACAAAGTCACTGTAAACACAGACAAGGGGAAGTGAAGCAGGAAGTGGCTGGCCCTGATGACGCAGACATGGTCTTTCGAGAGGAGGGACATGCAAATTTGACACGTTTTTGCCATGTGCTTTTCAGTGCTGCATGTAAATTGTGCAAGTGCACAAAACAACAAAATGAGGGATGGCACTATGCATTTTAGGGGTTTTTAGAGATAAAACTTTTATTTTGTTAGTTGTACTAAAAATCATACTCATTAATTATGAAGTAAATTTAATAAGTGCACTTAAAATGGTATTTCTCATTTATCAAAAGCACATGCCTTTTGTGTGTTTCAAATAGGCCACTCCACCCTCAACTCAGTTTCCTCTGTCAAAACCACAGCAAAACTGAGTCTTGGGGAGAGAAAAAAACATTTTTGCATCAGCCGTTACTCTCGCAGTCATTGGCTGCTATAGCAACACGAGTCACAAAAATCGGCAAAGATTACTGGCTGCCCAAAATGTCATACCACCACTCCCCACACCCACATTACCACAACCAAAAGTAAAACATTATGTCATACTTCTGCATGAGATATTTTAGACATTATTGCCTGATTTGTTTTCAGTGGGATGCTGGTACAGCAAATTCATTCATTTTTCACTCACAATGTCCCATTTCAATGGCCTTCCTGGGCAGGGCTCCCAGAGAATCCGGCTAAATAAACAGGTGAGGCGTATGATTTCTAAATTTGGTCAATCTTTAAACCTATTTTGCACTTCTACCCATGAGTCACTTTCCTACATTTCCTCCAAGTTAATGGTCTTTAAATTTAGAGAAAGGGCTACGTAATCAAAAATGCTCAACAAGGAAGGCTGCTTGTTTTTCAGCAGGAACTATTTATATCTTTCTTAAATATATATTTACAATGTTTACATTTTATAATGATAATAATAATAATAATAATAATAATAATAAATCATAATATGCAATATTTAGTCTTGTTTCAAAACACCAATTTACAATAATAATAAAAATTATAAAATATTTATTTATTTTTATTATTAGGGTAAAAGAAGCATTAAAAAAAACAGATACACTGTAATAATAATAATAATAAATCTAAATTATTGGAGTATATTTTTACAAGAAAACACTATTTAAGTTTTTCAACTTAAAAATGTAATGTTTTATTCAATGCGTCACTTATTATTATTATTCAATGCATTATATTATTATTATTATTATTATTATGGTAAATGAATCATTTAAAAAAGACCAGACACACTGCAATAAATAAATAAATAAATAAATAAATAAATAAATAAATAAATAAATAAATAAATAAATAAATAAATTCTAAAATAAAATATATATTTTTTTCATCTCAAGAGTCTTGGAGGGAGCACAGTGTATGAACTATACCAACAGAATAATCATAGATGCTTTTCACCCATGGTGTATATAGTTCATATACTGTGCTCCCTCCAAGACTCTTCACAGTTACAAAACAGTTGAAAACCAGTTGTATCTGGTTCTTCCCTGTTCCCTCTTGTACTCACAGGGGAAACCGAAATCAGCAAATCAAGTTGAGATGAGTCAGAGCTCTGCTACCAAGGCCTTTGTTTCCAAATGAGAAAAACATACATTCTGAAGAACTCCGCACAGCCTGTTTTTGTAGACAGGGAACCCCTCATTATATGTGGAAAGGGCCACGTCATGTCTTTTGCTTCTGGCTGTTGCTTGGCCCTCATCCTTCAAGATTTTTCAAGGACCTCAAAACAAACAGAAAAAAGAAAGAAAAAAAACAAAACAAAAACAACCTCTGTAAAATTTTCCATGAGATGCAGCATAAAAATAGCACAAGCTATGATTAGACTAGTACATTTATACTTATCAAATTTTTCCAACAAAAGCTGTATTTGCTGAAATCAAAACAGAAAAAAACAAACAAACAAAAAAACAAACACTGCACATTGAAACAGAGTTGTAAACTCCAGCCTGTAAGCAAATGTAGTTGTTGATTTGGATAATCTTTTTTAAACATCAAACCTCAAAATAAATAAATAAAATAAAATAAAATAAAATAAAATAAAATAAAATAAAATAAAATAAAATAAAATAAAATAAAATAAAATAAAATAAAATAAAATAAAATAAAATAAAATTGCTCAATTTCTTTGCATTCATTAACAGCGTTAGGCAATCCCTTACTCAGGAAATGTTGCTTTGAAAAGGGTTTTTAGTATAAGACAAAAGGTATTTAGTCTGTTTTTCAGTCACACAAACAAAGATAAATGTTGTCATTGGCGTCATGCTTGGCAGAGCTACAAACTTGAATGTGCACTCTGCATATTTAATTAGGCAAAATGTCATAGTCAGCAAAATAAAGCTGTTAGTGAAACAATGTGTCACAATGGACACTATAAAGTTGTTGATGGGAAATATTCAAGCTATGACATATTCAATCTCTTAAAAGAAACAATGAAAAGCTGTTTTGGGTCACAAGTTTGAAATTCAGTTGCCAATTGACCATATGCACGGAACGTTCTTAAGAACTTCCGCCATAATATAAGTCAGCTGGAAAACGTCTGGTGAAATGTCACTTGTTGGTATCTTCAATGTCCTGAGGTAGCTTTAACAGCATCGATAGTCTATACTTAGTTTATAGCCATAATATACTGTAGTCACATAAATAGTCAAGCCTAGAATTAATTTAGTTATTCAAATATAACACAAGTTCCTCCCTGGCAAAATTCAATATAAACGTCAGTTTTCACACTTTTGTGTGAAAAAAGCATCAACACACTATAAAATAAAGATTTATTGTGCACTTTAGTTAGATTCATTGAATAAAATGTTTTGAAGCCAATCACAGACTTATTCGATGAGTATGTCAACACAATGGCCAATCAGAGGTGTTTAAGAATCTGTTCAACAACGTTAAAAGCATCCCATTTTTAAAATGTCAGTACCAACTAGGTACTGAAGTCAGAACTTTTGACAACCATACTAAAAAGTCAACCATTGATGGTTTTGTGTCGATGTACAACGAGTACAGAATGACAGCTACTTCATTACAGTTCACCGGAAATGCCCAAGAAATGACAAATTCTACTCGGTGTATATGAATCGGATCTGAACAGCTATTCAAAACTATGTGAATAAAAACCTAAATTCAATCTGTTCACCATATAAAGCGATCAAGTCTCTTCAGAAAATTTGGACTAAATCGCTCAATTCTTATGGATTAGTTTTCCGATTTCTTTAAGAACTTTTTGAAGCGTCAAAATTTCAGTTGCAAACGCAGTTTATGGAGGGACAGAAAGCTCTCAGATTTCATCAAAAAGATCTTCATTTGTGTTCTGAAGATGAACAAAAGTCTTACAGGTTTGGAATGACATGAGGGTGAGTAATTAATGACAGACTCATCATTTTTGGGTGAACTAACCCTTTAAATGCGGTTGTCACTCCTGACACTTTTCAGTGTGTACGTGGCTTATGAGTAGTTCACCACAAGCTGCTGACCCTGACTGTGACCTGTAGTTTCACACCGAGCTCTCCTCTCCAGTTCAGACACTAATTCAGAGGATAACAGAAGATTACTGTTACACAGTAAGCCAATTAAGTACCTCAATGAAAACCATTGGATCTTAGGGTCAGTGTGGTTTTATTTAGAAGCTCAGTAGCTAGAGGTTAGACAACTAACATCTTGCAGACATATTAACCTTTCAGAGGCGTTTACGTGCTGATCTGTTGCACTAGACTATTTTCAGACATCTGGTTTCCGAGATTTTTCCTGTGTAAACATACTGCTAGTCGTATGGTGCTCCATGACCTACATCTCCTATGGAACTGGCATCGAGCTGGACGCACCCAGTCCTTGATGAATGAACACTTTTACCTCCTTCAAATTAGGCTCTTCAGAAGTGCAATACAGCTTCAGCTAAAATTAGAGCAGTAAATGAAAGCACACAGGGGGCGTTGATCCTCCTGCCAGAGTATTTTCATCTGGGTTCGCATGTGCTTTTGATTAAACTACTGGGGATGAAGGGAATGGATCGGTAAAAGCGCAAACAACAAAATATTTTCTTCAGGTTTACAGGAAGTACACAAATATCCAGGAAACAATGACTCAAAGCTTGGGTCACACCAAAGAAGAGATAGATCATTAACTCAATAGCATCCTGAAGTCTGTAACCTCAAGACACAAATTTCACAAGAGAAAACCCCCTGTAAGTTTGAAGACTGATAACTTTTTAACCTAAACTGCTCTCCGGCTCTTTGATTTAAACACATTAGGAAGTAATGGCAACAAATCAAACATAAAAACAGTCCATGAAAACAGTGTATGTTATAAATAATTCTAAATATGTTCCATCCCATTCAGCCTGAGCCGCCAGTTATTTTGATTTAGAATTTCTTTGACTGCCTTGAAGCTTAGTTTCTCTATAGGCTTATATGGAAAAAGCCTGTGATCGCCTGTGCTATTAGGAAAAATGTGTTTATGGAGAGCATGGTGATTAAATATAAAATTCACTATTTTGGTTATTTGGGATACAAATGGAAGGACAGGGAAGTTTGCTTGGCAATTAGTAAAGAACAGACTTTGCTTTTTGGCTTGGAGAAGCCCAAAACTTGGCAAAAAGAAATGAACCACTTCAGTTTTCTTTGGCTAGTCTTCACGCCAGATGCAAGTTCGAAGTACGGTCATTGGCATACGGCTGTGCTGAGAAAATTTGCTAATTATTATACTGTCTTTTTCACTTTGTTGTGTGAAGCTGTGTGTCATGCACATTAAGCAGCAATCACAAGCCTGGGACCTCATTTGACCAATACCGAACATTCTTTAAAGATTATGTCGCTTATTAAACTATTGTTTATCCAGATTAGGTTTAAACACTGACTGCAGTGCAAATCTGGTGGCGCAAAAAGGCCTGCCTTATACCTATAGTACTAACTTGAAAATATTTAATAAATTACCACCATACTTTAGTAAATAAAAGGTAAAATGTTTACCAGATGGTCAGAAATATGCTGGGGTCATGCTCTTAAATCTTATTAATTATAAAGTAATTACAATTATAAAAGTGCCCCTAAGGCAGGGGTTTCCAGAGTCAGTCCTGCAAGGCAACTGTCCTGCAGAGTGTAGCTCCAGCTTGCCTCAACACACCTGCATTGAAGTTTCTAGTATGCCTAGTGAGATCTTGCTTAGCTGGTTCAGGTATGTTTAATTGGAGCTAAATTTTGCAGGACAGTGGCCCTATGGGAGTATTATTGGACACCTCTGCCCTAAATAAAATAAAATAAACAGGATGGATATACTTATATGGTTGAAATATAGAGCAAAAGTTAGTCATTGCTTAGTGAGGGATTGACAGTGACTTTACACAAAGGAGTCAACTTGAAGTTAATTTTAATTGTATTATTATATTATATATAACTATATTCTCAAGAAAGTGATAACGATTCAAGTTTCCATTATTCAGTAAGGTAGAAAACCAGAACATACAACTAGGCCACACTGTAAAATCAACCAGATTTCCCTTTGGATATTTTTTTCTAATGTCTCCAGACTCCCAACAATATCACTTTTCATATTGAAACAGATGAAATAAAAGTGAAAGCCTTCTGCCTCTATCTCCTGGCCTATTTCCTGTGGGCTGATCCCTGCATCCTGAAAGTCTGTGCTGCCCCACCCTCTCCATCCGGACTGGTGCACCCTTCAGCACTGCAGAGAGCAGACAATCTCACTGGCATTGGACCTGCCTCAAAGATATCAGTCTTTATCTGTTCCTGATAAATATGATATGTGATATGAGTCACTATGTGATTCCAGCTCAAAGATTTATCCTTTTAGATAGGTTATTGTTGTTTTAGGTTAAGTGGGAAGAAAACCTGTGGAAAATGTGGGTCTTTTATTCACCCTCATGTCATTCAAAACCGGTATGACCTGCATACAAATGGAGCTGCACGATTCTGGTTAAATTGAGAATCACTTTTTTTTTCTTTTCAAATAGAGATCACATTTCTTCCACTATACTGAACAGATAACTAAACAAAATAATGCAATTTACTAGAGGTTCTGACAAAATGTTAATTGCTGCAGTCTATTTAAAACAAACTTTAAAAAATGGCTTTATTTGAAGCGCCAAGTTACTTTCAAAAGGTCTATTTTGATCGCTGCCGTAGACATCAGTGTTTATATTCTATAAACTGTGTTTATAACTATAAACTTTTATCCCAGTACTTCAATTCAATTCAATTCACATTTATTTGTAAAGCGCTTTTCATGATACATATCATTTCAAAGCAGCTTTACAGAGAATGCATGTCAACATTAACATTTAAAGAATGCAGTTAGCAAATAATGTAATAATTTAGGCGATTAATTTACAATCACTGTTAGCACTTTAACTGAAGTTAGAAGCAATGAGCTCCTGGAAAAATGAATTACATTAACAATAATTAGGATATAGAAATTGGGCAATGTGCATGTTGATCCAGATTGCATAGAAGTTGGCGCTGTCTCTTTATAGCTGTTGGTCATCGGAGCTCTTCTTAAGAGGCTGGATCCAAACTGAAGCTGATGTCCTCTCTAGAGGTTAAACAGATAAGCAAATGGAGAATAATTAGCGTAGTCGTGTTCATAACATTAAGCAAAGATAGTCATGTGCAATTGATCTGGTATGAGATGCATTATGTGAATGCTTGGACAAAGAGATGCGTCTTTAATCTAGATTTAAACTGGATGAGTGAGTCTGAGCCACTAACATTATCAGGAAGGTTATTCCAGAGTTTCGGAGCCAAATGTGAAAACGCTCTCCCTCCTTTAGTTGACTTAGATATCCTAGGTACAACCAGAAATCCAGAGTTTTGTGATCTTAAAGAGCGTGAAGGATTGTAGGGCGATGGAAGATCAGTTAAGTACACAGGAGCTAAACCATTTAGAGCCTTATAGGTCATTAGCAATACTTTATAATCGATACGAAACTTAATGGGTAACCAGTGTAGAGATGATAAAATTGGTGATATATGATCATATTTTCTTGACCTGGTAAGAACTCTAGCAGCTGCATTTTGTACTAATTGTAGCTTATTTATTGAGGAAGCAGGACAACCAGCTAATAATGCATTACAGTAATCTAGTCGAGACGTCATGAAAGCATGAACTAACTTTTCTGCATCAGAAACAGATAACGGACAAGTTGCTGTCTAATATAACACCCAGGTATTTAACTGTCATGATGGAGTTACAGTCCATCCTTCTAAATGCATGCAGATTGTAGTCTAAAAGATTGTGTACAAGTTTTTGGCCCAATAAGTAATACTTCAGTCTTATCTGAATTTAATAAAGAAAATTACTAGTCATCCAATGTTTTACTTCTTTAACGCACTCTGTCATCTGGTTTGATTTCATATTGGCATATCAGTGGAAACTAATTCCATGTTTTCTTATAATATTGCCGAGTGGCAGCATGTATATTGAAAATAGCAGAGGGCCTAACACAGATCTTTGAGGCACTCCATAGTTTACTACGTTATCTTAGATTTTTCCCCATATATATAAACAAAATTGTGATGTTCTGATAGGTCCGACCTAAACCACCGTAATGCCTGGCCCTGAATACCAATGTAATTTTGTAGTCGATCTAGGAGTATTTTATGATCTATAGTGTCGAACGCAGCACTGAGATCAAGTAACACGGTCCCACTTTATATTAAGTGGCCTTAACTATTATGTACTTACATTTAAATTAATCATTTGATACAATGCACTTATTGTGTACAAACATGTTTTTACATTGTACTTATATTTTAAAAACACCTGCATGTAATTACATCTGTAATTAATTTCTGTAATTACTTTTATAATTACACTGTTGACTCTTCCTTTACACCTACCCATACCACAAAACCTGTCCCTAACCTTACCTGTATCCCACCTCAATTGCAGCAAAAGTGTTTTGCAATTCAATATGAACCCAATAAGTACACTGTACTTATTTTTTGATGTAAGTACAGGGTAGTTAAGGCCACTTAATATAAAGTGGGACCAGTAACACTAGTATTGAGATACAGCCTTGGTCAGAAGCTAGAAGTAAGTCATTTGTTATTATAACGAGCGCAGTTTCTGTGCTATGATGAGATCTGAATCCTGACTGAAATTTTTCATAGATAGCGTTTTTTTTTTGCAAGAAGGAGCACAATTGGTCCAACACCACTTTTTCTAGTATTTTAAATGGAAGATTTGAAATGGGTCTGTAATTTGCCAATACATTTGGATCTAATTGTGGTTTCTTAATGAGAGGCTTAATAACTGCTAGCTTGAACGGTCTTGGGACGTGACCTAGAGATAAAGACGAGTTGATAATATTGAGAAGAGGCTCTTCTGCTACAGGTAACAACTCTTTCAGTAGTTTAGTGGGTATTGGATCTACTGTAATAAACATGTTGTTGGTTTAGATGCAGTTACAAGTTTATTTAGCTCTTCCTGTCCTATAGTTGTAAAGCACTTATGTGATAATATGGATATTTGTAACAGATTTGAATGTGTCGGTGTAATTTAGTCAAACGTTTAATAGACACAGGCGAATCGTTGTCATTCAGGAATGAGATTGCACAGGTGTTCGATTAATCGTGCAGCTCAACATACAAAGGAGCTATTTGCATTCACGTTTATAAGGAAAAGAAAAGTGTGAAAATCCTGTATAGCATCTCCTTTTGTGTTCAACAGAATAAATGTGATTGGAAAACATGACGATGAGTAAATGAGATTTAACTGTCCCTTTAAACCAATAAGGATCCTGATGTTTAGACTAGACTGGGCACAGAGTCTGGGAAAGGAGAACTCAAGACAGCTGCTGGCATGTATTAGATTGTCACGCAATTCAGCTAATGAGTGTCTGAAGCATCTTATTATCAAGCTCACAGCAACGTCTGACATTGCCAGCACAGAATCAATCTAATCTAATGGGCATGATACATAGAGGATGACGTCCAAAATCCACTTTTGGTAAGATGTGGGTGTGCGTGTGGGAGATTTGTCAGTTGTATGAGGTCTGGTAACACATCAACAACATGTTTTCTTGATGACCAGGGCATTTTCCATTACACCATCACAGAAGTTCTTACAAACATCGTGATGTTGTAGAGAACGTTATTTATCCGTTTTGATTGATCGGTGTGACAAATGGCTTGGTACAGCAATCAGGTTTTTGAAATTTGTTCTCTGGCATTATGCCTGGTCCTTTAATGGGATCCTAGACTGGGGCGGCCAACACTCGTGCTCCTGTCTTGCTCAGTCTGCTTTAAAAAAACCAGGACTGTTGAGTCATTCCATTCAAGTCACGCCACTGCAGGTGAGGCTCCATTATGTGCAGACTTTAAGCACCAAGGCACACAAACAAGATTGCTAGCCAAAACTGTAAAATCCAGGCAAAACACTCTTGTTCACAACTCATCAATACTCCTCAGCCTCCATTTATGGAGATCCTGAGGTGAAAGCTCACCAGACACAATGCTGACAGTATTAGAACTGAGAACTAATGCTGCCCAAGTGACATTCTATATGATGAGTCATGATGAGATAACATTATCTTGCCTGGTTGATGAGGTGGTCTCTATCTCTCTTTATCTGTAGCCATATCTGAGTTAAGAAAGACAACATGTGTAGTTGCTGTGCGACACCTAAGAGGTAACTAAAAACAATATAGTATATTTTGATTTTGATCTGGTGTCTACGTGTACATGTATAAGAAACAGTAAGAGTTCCTACTGTATCTTCATATATATATCAGGTGTTCCCAAATAAAACAAGGGTTTCTATTGGACTCTGAACACTTCAAAGATAACCAGGGTCATAACCTGTTGGAATTGTGCCTTACCAGATAAGTAAACAAAGATGTGCATTAATAAGCATTTTGATGTTCTCAGAATTCTGAATTCTCTGAATTCAGCAAGAAATTCAAATTATTTTATCATGCCCTTTTGTTGTTCCAAACCTATACTTTCTTCCATGAAAGACATAAGGAACAGTCACTCGTTTCCAGGTACAATGCATATGGGCTGAGGCTTTAAAGCTAAAAAAGGAAGCGAAAGCATCATTAAAGCATCATAAAAGTATCTATATGAACTATGAACTGTAATCCAAGTTTTCTGACACCATACAATAGCTTTGTGTTGAATGACCGAAATGTGGGTCTGATTCCTCACACAAAACTACTTTTATGATACATTAAATTGGAAAAGACATACAAAAACAACATAACTCGATGAAACGACTGTTCAGTCACTTATGAATGCAAGTTATATTGATGGAAATATACATCAGATCATACAATGGACATACACACAATTAATTTTTTCCAGTACTTCAATTATCCACCCACAGATTTAATGAAACAGTTATTCTCTCCATGTTTTCAACATTGTCATACTTAAGCTTATTTATTTTTAAAGCTTGAATGCTTCAGTTCTCATTAATTGTGATTGTGTGGAAAAGAGCGAGCACTGACATGCCTTCAAAATGTCTCAATGTTGTGATCCATTGAAGAGATAAGGGCCTACAGTAAATAGTCAACTTTTTTTGTTTGCTGCAAGTGTAGATTCACGGATAATTGACCTTCACATTATAAATCCACATTCAAAGGCGTAATGACATTTGACAAGTAAAACCTTTTGCAACACATGTAAAAGTCCTCAAAATATTACACTTCAGAATATGAACATTAACTGATGATTGACAAACTATGCTTTTGCATGGATCTCTACCTGTCACATTCGCTGCACAGTTTTGTGAACTTCTCTTTCGGCTACTTACCGTGGATTCATTCAATATTTACCATGAATAATCTCAGGTGTTACATAACTGAAATGATACCTGAGGGTGGTTTGGGCAATTACACAGTGATCGCTGTCTGCAAACCACTAATTAACTGTTAGCGTAAAATAGCAAAGAACACGACATGCAGTTTTGGATGTCATCACTTTGTCCTGGAGAGACAAATATTTAACAGCATGTTATATAAAATGTAACCTCTACACCGCAGTGTTAACCATAGGTCAAACTGACTGCCTGTGAAGAGCTCCATTGTCAGGCTTTAGGCAGGAAATCTCTTTTCCAGTTTTACCCATTTGTGAGATATTTAGCAAGCAGATGTTTAAAGTGCTACCTGCAATGAATGCCTTATACAGTTCTACACATCCTGCTACATAAGACACCTCAGCACAAGTGTGGCCCACAGTTACATAAGAGACAACGGCTCCTCTACTGGTGATAGTGAGCTACTGCGGTGAACTTTAATGCTGGCACACATCCTATCAGTGTCAAAGCTCACAGGCAGATGAGCCTCTGTTTTCTCGAAAAATCTATTTAGTGCTGCTGTACAAGGCCTCACCAGGCAAACAGCCAACATCATGCCAAAGCTGCCTGTGCTTTTGTTATATGAACTGTATATAAAGGAGGTAAAGGATTTAGCAATCAAAAAAATAAAAGTATAATTTTTGAGATAAATAAATAAATAAATAAATAGTGAAAAAGAACCATTAAAGTAAAACTTAATAAATAAATAAATGCATAATGTAGTAAACAAGAATGGCTAAAGTAAAAAATAAAAATAAATAAATAAACAAACAAGCAAATAAATAAATAAATAATGTTCAGTAGTGAAACAGAATACCAATAAATGAATAAATACATAATTATTTTCTTTTTTTTTGGATTGTCATATAATCATGCTGTACTCATTACAACATCTCACTACTTAAAGCAAAAGAATACTAATAATTTCATTACAGAGGAAACACAATGTGACACCCATCCTTTCCACTTCCTGGAACAGGGCACAACCCTTACAGATGGCCAGAGTTCATTAGCCTAGATACCTTAATGCAAGTTAGCACAATAAACTACTTTTTTTTTCTTTCTTTTTTTCCGGTCAGAGGCATATTCAACTTCTTAAGAACAGGTTCCACCCAGAACTAACAGAAATGCCAAACAAATCTATATTTTGGGTTAGAGAATTATTTCCCGAACAGAGATTTGCAAGAGAACTGCAGGGGGGTTGTGAGTTGATGAAAAGCTTCTAATTCAATAAATCTAATGTAACAAATGGGGCTATTTACAAATCCGAAATGTCATCAAATTGCAATTATAAAATCTAAGGAAGCGATTTAATTAAAGAAGCACTGTTTGTTTCACTATGTGTTTCAGAGTGAAGAGCAACACTGTGTTTTTTACATACATGTACACAGCTTATAATAGAGTGTTTTTGGGTTAGAGCTGGTTGCTACTCCAGTAGTTCACAGAATAATACTGTTGGTTGTTTAAAGGTGCCCTAGAACCAGTGTTTACAAGATGTAATATAATGCTGCGTTCACGTCAACTCGTATTTACCGGATTCTTGAAATGACAACACGTGACGTTATATTCGGAGCTGTTCCCGTCCTCGGACTGGTAATTATGCGTTTCCATGGCACCACTATCAATGCCTAAATGAATCTACAGCGGTCAGGTGGTACAGCGGCCACGTGGTACATGTGGGAGCTTTCAGAAAACTCCCAGCTTACAAGCTGTAATTACGAGCTCTACGAGGACGTGAACGCTTTTTACAAGCTAGAATCTCGTAACTACAGGAATTACGAGGCCGCGTGAACGCACCTTAAGTCTAAAGTGTCCCCTGAATGTGTTTGTGAAGTTTCAGCTCAAAATACCCCATAGATTTTTTTTAATTATTTTTTTAACTGCCTATTTTGAAGCATCATTAACTATGCAGCGATTAACCGTGTGCGGCCCCTTTAAATCCACTCGCTCCCTGCCCCTCGAGCTCTCGACTATTATACAGTGCATTTACAAAGTTCACACAGCTAATATAACCCTCAAATGGATCTTTATCAAATGTTTGTCATGCATGCTGCATGCATGCTTCGGATCATGCAAGTATAGTATTTATTTGGATGTATTACATTTGATTCTGAATGAGTTTGATAGTGCTCCGTGGCTAAAGCTAACATTACACACTGTTGGAGAGATTTATAAAGAATGGAGTTGTGTTTATGAATTATACAGACTGCAAGCATTTAAAAATGAAAATAGCGACGGTCTTGTCTCCGTGAGTACAGTAATAAAATATGGTAACTTTAACCACATTGAACAGTACATTAGCAACATGCTAACGAAACATTTAGAAAGACAATTTACAAATATCACTAAAAATATCATGATATCATGGATCATGTCAGTTATTATTGCTCCATCTGCCATTTTCCGCTGTTGTTCTTGCTTGCTTACCTAGTCTGATGATTCAGCTGTGCACAGATCCAGACGTTAATACTGGCTGCCCTTGTGTAATGCCTTGAACATGGGCTGGAATATGCAAATATTGGGGGCGTATGGATGATGTGTTTATTGGCGTGAGGGCGGGACAATCTGTCACTCACATGACATCACAGCAATAGCAAACCACAACAATCCAACCAATTCCTCATGGACAAAATCAAGTCCTGCACTACATTATTTTTCTTGTTCGAGAATCCATTTCACTCGCATATACAGTCAAACCAAAATTTATTTAGACACCTTAAACATTTCATTCATTCATACAGTTTATTTGCTATAGTTTAAAAAAAATGTTAATAAAATATGACAAGATCTTAGAGTTAACCTGTGTCAGAAAAAAATAATCTTAATTATTTCAGATTACACTTAAGCAAAACATGGTCAGATCAAAGTGTCAGAATCATTTTTGGTTCCAAATTTTTATCAATTTAAATATGTCGCAGTTTATTTTGCTATCACATACATAATGAAATATAGTGTCCTGCACCCACTGGTAAAAATATACCAAAAACATTAAAAAACGTCTGAATAATTTTAGGTTTGATTGTATGTCAAAATAGGAAAGAAAAGTCTACTTTCATTTCATGCTGACTTAAAATCTCGGTGAGTACTTCAAGTAAATTTTACATCTAAGATGTTCAGCTGACAAATAAATAATTGGGAAAAAAAACGGGGTTAGAGTTAAAGAAAAATAACAACACAATTTTTTATTTAGGAATATGATAGTATCTCTGAACAGATTTACAGTAGAAATTTAAAATTGACAAGATAAAAAGTATAATAAAAATATTACAATATAAAATATGTTTTTTCTAACTCTAAACATTTTTAAATTGGAAAGTACATAATTTCGTATAACCGTATTTTGGGCTGCACACTGTACCCTGGCAGGTTTCCATGCATGTGCAGCAGTCAGGCTGGCAGGGCGCAGTGGTTCCAGAGGTGGGACGACTGCTGACAAGATTAGTGGCAACACGCTGCCACAGCAGGGAGGAGAGGGGGGCAGGAAGGAGCTTTTCCACACTGCTGACCAGACCTTATCCGCTGACGGTAGTGGCTTGTTGGGGACGGTATGGCCCTTCCTTCCCCCTCTGATGGGAAACACAGAGCACGAACGGGAAACACCCATGGGGCTAACAGGTGCACTTGAAAGCTTATACTTGTGCCTCCGTAATGCTCCCTCACATGCACACAGAATGACGAGTAGTGAGGTTTATAATAGCACAGCGTGTCATCGCAGCCAAATCGCAGCAGTACCATAGAGGCTAACCGAACCCTCCCTCAGTGTGGAAGAACCCAGGCCTTAAACTTAATTGACCTTTCTGCAGGATTAAGACCCCAGGCCAGACAGCAGGACCGGTGTGTCTGGAACAAACTGTTCATCCAAACACAATCCCCTTTGACAGCAGCCCACTCGGGTCTCCACTCCTCTGATGGGAAAATTTACAAAACAAGCGCTTAGTTCAGGAAAGCAGCAGGTAACAGGGCACGGTGTACCAGCTCTCACGTTGAGTGGCGTGGGCCCGCACATGAGCGATGCATGCGGAAAATCGACATTATCTTTCCAGGAAGGATCTATTCTAAATATACAACAGCTCAATAACAACCGCTGCAAAATAATTACTTTAATTATATAACTATACCTCAATAACTTTAAGTTACATTTATGTGCCCATTCTAAAGACGTCGAGGGCAAACTCACATTTTAAGCACAAAATCTGTATCTTAATCACCATACACAAACTAGGCCTTAAATGAAATAGTGCTATACCATGAGTATGTAAAGAGTCGTTGCTTTAAGTACAAACATGTATCTTGTTTATGTACTGTACATTAGGCTTGGTATAATTGCGCTATATTCACTCAACTCAGTATTATTTGCATGTCACTATTACTGCTATTGGAAAGCAGCCTGTAAATATAATTTCATCTAAAAAAAAGATGTTTATTAGCATTTTTTTTTATTGTGATAGCAATTATTTATCAAAAGATTGTCAAATACGAAGGTTAAAGTCGCAATGAAACGGAAGTAACCATACAAGAATTATAAAAAATAAAAAATTGTGTGGCGGGGTATTGGTTCTGATATTGGTTGTTGATTGGATTTTGAGAAGTAGCCGTTGCACTCAAAAATGAATGCGAGTTTGCAATTGTTTGTGGAGGGGCGGGGTTTAAAAGAACTAAATGATTAGAGTTGGATGATTGGATTGGAGTAAAATTCAGCATACATCAAGAAGTCTGTCATTTTAACTGGAATGTTGGGTTTTTACATTTTGATTAAAAAAAAGGTTATTTTTTAACAAACATGTTTGAACTGTTCACTATAAGATCTATAACATGCATTTACAAAATAGATAGGGATCATTTTTCATTACATGCCAACTTTGAATGTGACCATATATATATATATATATATATATATATATATATATAAATAATCATATTGACTTTTAAGAAAAGGGAAAATGTTGAAAAATCTGCTTTATTTCTAATCTGCAAAAGGCCTTAAAGGTGACCTATATCCCCAGATATATGTGTCTGTGAAGTTCAGCTCAAAACACCCCATGTATTTTCTTGAGTGGGAGAAAAAAAGTGCTACAGTAATTTGGTGTGTGTACCTTTAAATTAAAATGAGCTCATGCTCCCTGCCCCCAAGCTTGTGATTCCAATACACTGAGGCATAAACAATACAGGAGAAGCTCACACAGAAAATACAACTCTCAAAATGGATCATCAACCATTACATAATGTCTGACTTGTTGAAAAAATTAAGCCATCAATCCTCGCTCTAAAAAAGTGAGACATGTAACACTTTGCTTTTGTCTGCTCCTTACTCTCTCTCTCTATAGCAGGTTCAGCCACACAGGTAAAGCCATGGAGAAACCACAGTGATCACATTTTATGTCTCAACAGGTCTTCTAATTTGCATTCCTGCTGTCAAAGGGAGGCTGTGGAGCATTTAACAGACAATTAAACAGTCACTCCTATTATTTATGATCTGACTTTGCTCTGGGCACTTTTACACTTTAGTATGAGCATATGTGACAAGTACAAAGTGGTGTCTCTGAAACTGTTAGGTGATGAATGGCTACAGTTAAAGCCACTCTTGGAATGTTACAATATGTATCTGCAGATCAATACAATGTATAGATGATGTGGACGTTATGTAGGCATTTATTACTAAGACCAACAATAATAAATTCACCTAACCTTTTAGGTGGCATCATAGTTGCACAAAAGCATGCTCTTAAGCTTTAGCCTGAAGGTGCACACATAATAAACTTTCAAGATATTCTTAGCAAAACTGAATTAGAAATGCCCCTTTTAATCAATCTGTTCTTTGTGTTATAGGGGATGTGGGAATTCTTGCTTTTTGCATGACTCAAGGCCGCTGTCCTCAATGTTGGACATCTTCTGGAACATTCCAGACAAGCCTAGAAGTTTACTGCTCTCCGATTTCTGTCTGTGGTTTGGCATAGTTGTTCGTAAATTACTATCGGAAGTCTGCACGCTTGTTTTGCTTTGAGAGTTCAAGGAACATTCAGTACCCAATTAAAATGTAAATACAAAAAGATGATATAAACAAATAATAATAATAATTTTCACATTTTGCCTTCTGCTGGTTTTATGGGAAGTGTTGTTTTGTTTTCAAATGGTATAGGATGGTATGCCATAACATTGTGGAAACCTCTTATTACAGCCTCTAAATATAATAACATACACATTTACACCCTAAATGAAGCATTTTGAAGTAATTGTAATGCCCATAATTAAATGTAAAGCATTAATAAATAAATAAATGCATATTTAAAAAGGTGTATAGGTTGCTGTGATTTAACCATATACTGTCATGCATCACTACAAATGTCTTTTTTTTTTTTCTTTCTGAAATGCCATGAACATTTCCAACACATTGTCTTTTCTATAACAACAACATTTTGACCATTTGTAGCTTTGTTTCCATCCACCTATTTGGTATGATGAAGCGTCTGATATGATTGCGTTCCCAAACACTAGCATCCTAACGCAAGATAACATGACTGTGTTTATTGCATTTCGTCTGCGCGCTCTTAGACACAAGAGCCACTGTGGCTTCCCTGAATACAACATCTTTCATTTTTATAGACATTATAGACATTATTGCATCAATTTCCCACAAAGAGATGTTCTTTTGAACATATGGGATGGAAACGCTGCTTTATTCACAAATGTTTTATGTGACATTCCAATTTTGCACATATGTTAAATTCCCAACTTTGGATTGAAACATAGCTATTTCTCGATAAGGCTAATTTAATTCCTAGATTTTTATGTATTCTTAATACACAATTAAATAGTGTTTTTCAAAGATTGCAGAATTATTAAAATATATTATATTAAGAATTTACAACAATATATTATATAAAATGCTTAAAAGTGATACTTACTCAAGCACTTTACTGACACTGTTGTCTCCTTGATTAACAAGTACACAACACTAACTTTTAAAAACTTAAGGGTCATAAATGGTTGTTGTGATGGAAATTATGCCACACCTATGGGACAGTCAATTGTTTCTTAATTTGATATTTTCACAATACATTGCGAAATGGTTTACACATGTAGTAGATGTTGAGAAACAGCGGTAACACTTTATTTTAGGGTTTAATTCTCACTTTTACCTAGTTGCTTATTAGCTTGCATATTACCAGTATATTGGTTGATTATTAGTACTTATAAAGCACATCTTATAATAATAATGATGCCTTATTCTGCATGACCTTATTCTACTTCCCTTAATCCTACCCAATATCTAAATTTAAATGCTACAAAAACTACCTTACTAACTATTAATAAGCAGTAAATTAGGAGTTAATTGAGGCAAAAGTTGTAAATAATAGTGAATACATGTTCCCTATACTGAAGTGTTACCGAAACAGCCATTACATACAACTGCTTCACATTCAGCACATAACAGGATGCAAACAACATCATAGCATGCTTCAGTACTGCCAGTTTAATTTTATCTCATTTGCTTTTATACCTCTGCAGAAAGCAGAAGTACATCACATGACCATTGTAAGATTTTCCCACCCCGCCTAAGATCTGACAGAGAACCTTGAAACCCTTGAGGTAACTACTTTGCAACCGCAACTTCCCCAATCTATGACGGACTTGCCTCAATCTCCTTCACTCAGCTGGGTGATGCCATTTCCTGTAAAACTTTATTTGTAATCATCGTTGGACAAGATATATTTGTAACTATGTTACAGTCAGCATTAACCTCAAAAAACAATTCACTGAGAAACCTCAGCACGATCACAGTGACTCTTATTAAACCTGTGTGAATAATGAGGGTTTGGTTTGTAGTACTGTAAGGATGTCTGGGAAAAAACGATCCCCCAGGACTGTATGAATGATTCAGTGTTCTCTTCAACTGTGGATACGAGAAAAGACTATAAAAAGTGTTTTCCACAAAGTCACGGGGTGATGCATACATCCCCTTATGTGCTATGATACAAACGACAAAAATAGGGTGGGTGTGACACTTCTCTTTAAACCACCAACAATAAATCTGTATGCTGTATATATCTATAAAAGAGTGCAAATCAATGCTTTTACTAATTTTAGAAACACATTATAGTAAAATGGTGTTTGTCATCGTCTGGGCTTAGTATTGGCTTTTGTTTGCATTCAAAGTGTGTGCATCATTAAACTAAGCCACACAATTTTTTTTGAGAGATAGTAAAACTTGGGGCAGTCGTGGCCTAATGGTTAGTAGGGTTGGGAATCGAAAATCAATTTCAATTCTGTAATCGGATACTTAGGTTCAGGAAGCGAATACTTGTTATAAAATTCATAAAACTTTTAATAAAACTTTCGTTTAAATTTTATAACAGAAAAACTGATTTTAATGTGATTTTAAACCATTCAAGCACAAGAAGACTCTCACGCTTTTCTGTGCTGCGCACACATGCAAAACGTGCACACAGAAAGCCGCCTCTCATACTGTATAGTTCGCAATACTGAACTGAGTTCTCTTCCGTGTCTTTTTGCACTTGAACAGATGAATACACACAAAAATGTCAAAATTTCCTTGTAAACACAGTCAGTTATGTCTTAAATGAACAAACACAGTTCACAAAGAAAATTAGATCCGTGCAGCTCTTAAAGTGACAGCAGCCTAATATTGCCATTGCCATCTCTATAATAACGTTAATCAAACAACAAAAGAAGATTCACTCGCTGTTCTTGACTAAATAACTTTTGTGACTATATTTGTAATTTATATTTTATTTATAAAATAGTGTTATTTTATATTTAAAGGAACACTCCACTTTTTTTGAAAATAGGCTCATTTTCCAACTCCCCTAGAGTTGAACAGTTGAGTTTTACCGTTTTCAAATCCATTCAGCCGATCTCCGGTTCTGGCGGTACCACTTTCTCGCTCAAGCATCTCGCTCAAAAATGACCAAAGAGTTTTGATATTTTTCCTATTTAAAACTTGACTCTTCTGTAGTTAAATCGTGTACTAAGACCGACAGAAAATAAAAAGTTGTGATTTTAGGCTGATATGACTAGGAACTATACTCTCATTCAGGCGTAATAATCAAGGAACTTTGCTGCCGTTCCATGGCTGCAGCAGTGCAATGATATTACACAGCGTCTGTGAGCCCCTGCTTGCACAGGGAACGTGCCCTGCAACCATGGAGACGTTTGTGAGAGACGCTGCGTAATATCATTGCACTGCTGCAGCCATGATACGGCAGCAAAGTTCCTTGATTATTACGCCTGAATGAGAGTATAGTTCCTAGCCATATCAGCCTAGAAAATCGCAACTTTTCATTTTCCGTCGGTCTTAGTACACGATTTAACTACAGAAGAGTCAAGTTTTAAATAGGAAAAATATCAAAACTCTTTGGTCATTTTTAAACGCGATGCTAACGGTCTAATCAGATTCAATGAACTATGCTAAGCTATGCTAAAAGTGGTACCGCCAGAACCGGAGATCGGCTGAATGGATTCGAAAACGGTAAAACTCAACTGTTTAACTCTAGGGGAGTTGGAAAATTTTCAAAAAAAGTGGAGTGTTCCTTTAATGACAGTTTCTGTACCTGACTATCTGAAAATCTTAAAACACTATTTATTTCAATCGTATCTTTGTTCAGGTTATTTTTTACGATTACTAATTTGTTTGTTTGTTCTTTTTTTTAATTACTGAGTGTTTACTTGTCTTTCATAATGCTTGAAATTTATATTAGTAAGTTGTTTTTATTATGGAAATTTTAAACCATAGGCAGAAGTTCCTTGTCTAAGTTTTCTTTAGCCTGTTGATTTTTGTCCATGGTATTCAGCTACAATGAAATGTTTTGCAACAAGAATGTGAATATATAATTTTTTTTACATATCAGTCCCCCCCCCCCCCCCACCTTATTGTAAACGAATTAACAAATCAATAAGAATTGTAATCGATAAGCAGAATCAAAAACATTACATTTCAAACGATACCCAACCCTAATGGTTAAAGAGTCAGACTGCTAACCTGGAGGTTGCGGGTTCGATTCTCAAAAACAACAGGAAACGACTTGTGCCCTTGAGCAAGGCGTCTAACGGTGAATGGCTGCCCACAGCTCTGGGGATGTGTGTCCACAGTTTGCAGTGTGTGTTCACTACTCCAAATGTGAACTAACTTAAATGCAGAGGACAAATTCCAAGTATGGGTTACCATACTTGGCCTTGACATGTCACTTTCACTTTCACTTCACTTTAAATATTGGATTGTTTGCTGTTCCAGTGGGTACAGTTTATGACAGACCCTTGTATAATAACCTCATTTAACTTTGTTTTCCCATAAAGTGGCAATGAAGTGTGGGAGAGTTGTGTTCCCAGTCAGAGAAGCTCTTTAGTTTAGAGCTGCAGGACAAAAGCCCATACAGTGTTGCCAGAATATGCCCCCTATGACTCACTCATGGTACTGCAGTCCCAGCCACACAGCCTCACATGACCCTGCTTTCTTAAATTCTGTCTAGAAAGTACTGAATTAGAGCATACAAATAGATGCATTTACAGGACATCCTTTGATATCACTGTTTTCCTCCTTCCTTAGTACTGGAAAGTTTGGCAGTGGCTATTAAAACATTTTCCTGTGGACTTCAATGAGACCAGCTTCTAGAAAACAAAAGATTAGCATGCTGTTTACAGCTTTAATACTAATAATAAGCACTTAACCTTCCCACCAGCAAAATGAAAGGCCTTTGCCCGAGTGTTTAAAACCGCAAACACCTCAATAGATTTATGGGTTGGCACTGTTTTTTGACTTCATGGCTCAATGCCAGGTCAGGTTGCGTGCTGCTCCTGTTGGGGAGATTCATATCAGTGTTGATGGTAAATAAAGATATTAATGTACTATGGCTGTGTATACGTGCAATATGGTACATGCGTGACAATGAAAAACTGGAGCTCTCGCTTATAAAAAACACAAAATACCACACTTTTGTGTGTGTGTGTGTTCTGCAGAAGAAAAGTCACACAGGTTTGAAATGACATGATTAAATGCATTTATGGGAATTTATTTTTGGTGCTATGTTAAATTATGTATTTGATGCATTCTGTGGAATAATCCAGCTACAATTCAGCACTTTTTGTTATTGTTTCTCTTGTGAAATTGTGACATTTTATCTGGTAAAATGTCAGGAAATTATCTTTAATCTTTAAAATAACAAACAAAGAAAAAAAAAACTCATTTGCAATGCATGCAATGGAAAAGGTGACTTTTATAGTTTTGATATAAATGCTTCAGCCATCAGAGGATTATGGTCAGGAAAAGGAGTGTGCTGGGCGGCCACTGGGAAAGTGGAAAATTAAGCTTTCTGGGCCTGTACAACTGCCAAATTATCAAAAATTTCACTTTTCCTCTGTAAATTAAATACACACAATATTACTCAACATCATGAACATATGTTGTGTAATATTGCACTTAAAAATGCTTCATATTTCAAAAGCACACACAATTTTTGAAAAACAAATGTGTTCTAATGGAGAGAAAAGTCTTCTCTTGTGCAACAGTGCGTGGTAAATAAACAATGATGTTAAAGTCTGATAAATGTAAAAGCGTCATAACAAATGTACCATTCATTTTTGGCACAGATAATCAAATAAGATTGCTCGAGGTGTCAAAGCTGCACTTTTTCCCTACGATCTAAGCCATGAGAAGAAGTTAACTAAAGGTTCCTGATATTACACAACTTTTCAATCTGTCTAGATCACATGACCTCTGGTTTAAAGATCATTGTGTTCTTTGGAGTAGCACAAGCTTGTACCTGTCAAAATCACACCACAAAAACCAGCCCGTCTGTCATCAAAAAACAGCCCTCTTGCATCCTCGTATTTGATGAAGTAAGTCAGAGGTAATTTCAAGGCGTACACATGTCCTGAAAACAAACCCTGGAGTACACTTAAGTGCAGCTTCCAAAGCATGCTGTGTTGGTGCAGTTTAATAATAGGTCATGAAAACACATCTCTGCCTGCTTTACAAAGTATCTTCCACTCATTTATCTTCATTAAGCCCTAAAGAACAAACTGTACAATTTGTTATATGTAAAGTACCTTAAGCCAAGTTGGGTTGTTTGTGTCTTAATGCACATTAGCTCTGTTTCCATCCACTTATTTTTATGTGCATCTTGGGATACCCCCCCCCCCTCCCCAGCCATGATTAACTAACAGTACATTGACCATGATGGAAACACATTTGCCGAATAAATCCCTTGATGCGCAGCAAAAAAAAAAAAAAAAAAGCCTCGACAGTGGATGTGATTGGATAACTGGATTAACCAATGGACCTATCACATTACACAGCAACTCAAATGTTGGTTTGATTATTCTGAAATTCCCGAGCCAAAGCCTGTCTTCAGAATGATTTGGTATGATGAAGTGTACGACATGACTGTGTTCCCAAAAACCAGGGATCCGAATGCAAGATAACATGACTGCGTTTATTGCATTTCGTCTGCGCGCTCTGAGATGCATTTGTGGTTTAGGAAAAACAGCCACAGGGGCTTGCTTTCCTGACTGCAGCAACTTAAAAAAAAAAAAAAAAAATTAAAGATATTTGTGCCAATTTCACAGTGTTGTTCTCTTGAACACATGGAATGGAAATGCTAATTTATTACATTAAAATGTAGACGTGATATTTACACGTAATATTTACACAGTAAATTTATCTTGGACATTTGACAACATGCAAATGTCCCAAACAAAACAACAAAATTTTGGTGTTATTTTAAATGGCAACCATGACATTAGCCACAGAACTCTTTGATCTCCCTTGTGTTCTTGGGGAATATGTAAAGCCAGGGACACAAATAATTAATATTTTCAATTTTATTGAGGAAAACCAAACCACAGTAGGTTCATAGCATATACAGTGCATCTGGAAAGTATTCACAGAAAGTGTATCCACACTTTTTGAATATGATGCTACAAGCTTGGCACGCCTATTTTTGGGTAGTTTCTCCCATTCTTTTCCTATTCTCCATCAGGTTGGATGGGGAGCGTTTTCAGATCTCTCCAGAGGTGTTCAATTGGGTTCAAGTATAGGCTTTGGCTGGGACAAAGAGTTCAATCTTTGTTTCATCAGACCAGAACATTTTGTATTTTATGGTCTGAGAGTCCTTTAGGTGCCTTTTGGCAAACTCCAGTCGAGCTGTCATGTACCTTTTACTGGGGAGTGGCTTCTGTCTGGCCACTCTACCATACAGGCCAGATTGGTGAAGTGCTGCAAATATGGTTGTTCTTCTGGAAGGTTCTCCTCTCTCCACAGAGAAACGCTGGAGCTCTGTCAGAGTGACCATTGGGTTCTTGGTCACCTATTTGACTAAGGCCCTTCTCCCCCAATCACTCAGTTTGGCTGGGCGGCCCGCTCTAGGAAGAATCCTGGTGGTTCCAAACTTCTTCCATTTATGGATGATGGAGGCCACTGTGCTCATTGAGACCTTCAATGCTGCAGAAATTTTTCTGTACCCTTTCCCAGATCTGTGCCTCGATACAATCCTGTCTCGGAGGACTACAGACAATTCCTTGGACCTGACATGCACTAAAGGATTAGTTCACTTTCAAATAAAATTTTCCTGATCATTTACTCACCCCATGTCATCAAAGATGTTCATGACTTTCTTTCTTCAGTCGAAAAGAAATGAAGGTTTTTGATGAAAACATTCCAGGATTATTCTCCTTGTAGTGGACTTCAGTGGCCTCCAGACGGTTGAAGGTCAAAATGACAGTTTCAGTGCTACCAGACAAGAAATAAGGGTCTTATCTAGCTAAACGATCGGCCATTTTAGAAAAAAAATTGTAAATGTATATGCGTTATATAAACAAATGACCGCCTTACACATGCTTCCGCCAAAACTGCACTTTCGTATTCTTCAAAAAGCTTACGCTGTATGTCCTACACCTTCCCTATTCAACTTATGAAACGCACGCAGCACCAGTTCCATTTTTTCCATAAGTAGAATAAGGTTTTGGCGGAAACACTTGGAAGGCAAAAATTTTATTTGAAAGTGAGCTAATCCTTTAACTGTGGGACCTTATATAGACAGATGTGTGCCTTTCCAAATCATGTCCAATCAATTGAATTTGTGACAGGTGGACTCCAGTCAAGTTGTAGAATCATCTCAAGGATGATCAGTGGAAACAGGATGCACCTGAGCTCAATTTTGAGTACCATGGCAAAGGCTGTGAATACTTATGGACATGTCATTTTTTTGTTTTTTTATTTTTAATAAATTTGCAAAGATTTCAAACAAACATCGTTCACGTTGTCATTATGGGGTGTTGTTTGAAGACTTTTGAGGAAAATAATGATTTTAATGCAGATTGAAAAATGGCTGTAACATAAAATGTGAAAAAAGTGGAGCGCTGTGAATATTTTCCGGATGCACTGTAGCCCTGATAAGAGAGGACCTCTCTGCATGCGAGATATGCATGCTACTTTACAGACTGCCTGCAGAAAGGATGTTCGTTTTCAATAAGATAAACTAGTTGAGGTGATTTAATCATTCTGGTTCTGTTAATACTGTGTTCAGGTTTCTGATCACTCTGATGTAAAAGGCCTTGATGTAGACAGGTTCACGTAAACAGTTGAGGTCAACAAAATGAGGTCATGGTTGTGTTTGTTTGGGCTCAAAAAGAAGAATAATGTGCAGAATCTGTGTACAGGCAACCTTTGACCAGACCTGCCTGATAACTAGAGGAAAAAAAAAAAAAAAACTGAAATAAACATTGTAATCTGTAATTTGATGACAACAGCAATGTCAACCTTCTCTTTGGGCTGTTTTTCTAGGTAACTTTATAAAGCTATACCACATTAACATTTCACAATAAAGTCCAATTGGTTGACATTAGTTAATGCACTAGTTAAACAATTTTTTATTTTTTTATTAAGTAATCAAGGGTAATGCATTTATTTGATTAAATACAGTTAAACAATAATATTGTGAAATGTTGTTACATTTCTGTTTTATGTTTATATATATATATATATATAAAAAAATTTAATTTATTCTTGCAATGTCAAAGCTGCGTTTTCAGCATCATTACTCCAATCTTCAGTGTCACATGATCCTTCATTCTAACACATAAACCATTTTTTTTTTTAAACACAAATCTTTGTTCGTGACTGCAACACATTTTTTTTTTTTTTTCAAAACTGGATGTGCAGACTGAACACACCTCACAAACTACCAGCTTTCAGACACTTCAGTATGTTTTTCAGCATTCAGTACTCAGGTGTGTGCTTGAATTCTGCATTTATAGCTGTATTGCACAACCGACTGGTAATAAACACTTGTAAACACAAGCTGTGTAGGTAGAACTTAACCTCCACAGGAAATTGTGCACCAGGGGAATTTATGTTTTAAGCATTTAGAAAACTAATGTGAACATTCAGTACGAAAAATTATGTTTTTCTGTTCTTTACCATTCCCAATGTCACTCAAATGCATACAATGTACAGTATATATAACAGCAAATCTCAGATCATATCTGCTAACACATGTGACTGTACCTCCTAACATGTACAAGGCAGATAATGTTTTAGCCACACCACAACACACAATGACAGAAATGAAACATCACCATGATTGGACACAATGATTTCCTTACTTAAATGCTAATGATTATGGTTGAATGGTTCCTAACCATAAATGATAATTTCCAGTGGTTAGCCTGTATTGCTAAGAACAGTATCATATTCACAAACATGCAAAATAGACATGACTTTTAGAGGTATAATTTATACTAAATAAGAATTTTCACAGTCAGAATCAGAAAGAGCTTTATTGCCAGGTACTGTATGTTGTTTACACATACTAGGAATTTGTTTTAGTGACAGAAGCTCCACAGTGCAACAGAATAACAGCGACAAGACAAGACACATAATAAAAAGAATAAAATAATAATATACAAATTTACAAGATAGACAAAGTGCAAAAAAGCAAAAAACAATATATATTATAGACAATTGTATGTACAGTTATGTGTGCAAATTGAGATATAAATAAAGTGTAATAGTGTTGTGTGTTCCGTGTTTGTCAAATGTTCATGAGATGGATTGCTTGAGGGAAGAAACTGTTCCTGTGTCTGGTCGTTCTGGTGCTCAGGGCTCTGTAGTGTCGACCGGATGGCAACAGTTCAAAGAGGGGGTGTGCTGGGTGTGAGGGGTCCAGAGTGATCTTCTTTGACCTTTTTCTCACTCTGGCTAAGTACAGTTCTTGGAGAGTGGGGAGGGTTGTACCAATGATTCGCTCAGCAGACCGGATCAGGATGTCATGGTACAAAATGTTCAAATAGCAGTATACTGCAAGCCCACAAGCAACTTTATCGAAGCTAAAATGTGTGTGTGAAGTATGTGTAAAGTATAAATTTCATTTTTTTCACATTCAACAGTTCTTTCTGGTTCTAATTCGAATCTAATAGAGCAGTGCAATATTCCCCCAGTATGAGCACTGGAACAGTTTCACCGTTTGTATCACCCCGCTTGCAGCGACGTCATGGCGGTCGAGCAAATCCACCATATGCTACTGTTGTTGTGTCACGGAATGTAGTTTTAAGAGTTTTTAAGGTGAGAATGTAGTCATTTAGACTTCAAATATGTGACTCATATAGAATCATAGTGCCTGTTTTACAATTTGTTTAAACGCTTTCACAGATGTGAGCTCCAGCGGCCATTCAGAGCTCATGTACCCGTAGAGAACAGCTTAATTTCAGCCAGTCCTTCTGGAATTTGCCGTTGACTCTTATACAGATAATGGTAAACATGAGATATAATTCATTTAGGGTATATAATCGATTTGGTTTAAGGGGAAAATTAAGTTTCATAACTTTATATTTATGCAATATTTCTCAACTCAAAACCTGTAGAGTGCAACTTTTTAATTGTTTGCTTGTGTTTATTTCCTATTGTCTATTGGCTATTGTTGTTCATTTAAATATTATTGGATAATAAATTATATTTTTTATAAATAACATGCTGTATTTGGTATTGAGAAAGGGTCCGTTAGTGATTGTGATGTCAACTTCAGTGAAAGTTACATTATTACACCACTAGATGGCGGCAAAGACTGTTTTTATGAGTGAGTCAGTAGCAAATTAAAAGGGACAGGTTGTAAACAAACAAGTTATTTTAGCACTGACATGGGAAATCTAACTTTTAAAAGGACAAAGACAAAGATATTGCATTCCTCTGCGGACATTCAGACTTATATAATATTAATTAACTATATATTTCATTTCATCATTAATATTATTAGATAAAACCCAGGAAAACATTTGGACGTTTAATGATACTGAAAATATGTCCCTCCGATGCGTCCCGTCATGGTTGAAAAATAGTTCCAAAATTAAATTTGAACGGATGTCTTTGACATTATCTTATTAATTAATTATTATATATTGAACTTCACATACAAACCCGATTCCAAAAAAGTTGGGACACTGTACAAATTGTGAATAAAATAGGAGTGCAATAATTTACAAATCTCATAAACTTATATTCTATTCACAATAGAATATAGATATCAAATGTTGAAAGTGAGACTTTCGATTTTAAAATGTCATGCCAAATATTGGCTCATTTTGGATTTCATGAGAGCTACACATTCCAAAAAAGTTGGGACAAGTAGCAATAAGAGTCCGGAAAAGTTAAATGTACATATAAGGAACAGCTGGAGGACCAATTTGCAACTTATTAGGTCAATTGACAACTTGATTGGGTATAAAAAGAGCCTCTCAGAGTGGCAGTGTCTCTCAGAAGTCAAGATGGGCAGAGGATCACCAATTCCCCCAATGCTGCGGAGAAAAATAGTGGAGCAATATCAGAAAGGAGTTTCTCAGAGAAAAATTGCAAAGAGTTTGAAGTTATCATCATCTACAGTGCATAATTTCATCCAAAGATATAGAGAATCTGGAACAATCTCTGTGCGTAAGAGTCAAGGCCGGAAAACCATACTGGATGCCCGTGATCTTCGGGCCCTTAGACGGCACTGCATCACATACAGGAATGCTACTGTAATGGAAATCACAACATGGGCTCAGGAATGCTTCCAGAAAACATTGTCGGTGAACACAATCCACCAGCTAAAACTCTATAGGTCAAAAAAGAAACCATATCTAAACATGATCCAGAAGTGCAGGTGTTTTCTCTGGGCCAAGGCTCATTTAAAATGGACTGTGGCAAAGTGGAAAACTGTTCTGTGGTCAGACGAATCAAAATTTAAAGTTCTTTTTGGAAAACTGGGACGCCATGTCATCCGGACTAAAGAGGACAAGCACAACCCAAGTTGTTATCAGCGCTCAGTTCAGAAGCCTGCATCTCTGATGGTATGGGGTTGCATGAGTGCATGTGGCATGGGCAGCTTACACATCTGGAAAGGCACCATCAATGCTGAAAGGTATATCCAAGTTCTAGAACAACATATGCTCCCATCCAGACGCCGTCTCTTTCAAGGAAGACCTTGCATTTTCCAACATGACAATGCCAGACCACATACTGCATCAATTACAACATCATGGCTGCATTGAAGAAGGATCCGGGTACTGAAATGTCCAGCTTGCAGTCCAGATCTTTCACCCATAGAAAACATTTGGCACATCATAAAGAGGAAGATGCGACAAAGAAGACCTAGTTTAGTTGAGCAACTAGAAGCCTGTATTAGACAAGAATGGGACAACATTCCAATTCCTAAACTTGAGCAACTTGTCTCCTCAGTCCCCAGACGTTTGCAGACTGTTATAAAAAGAAGAGGGGATGCCACACAGTGGTAAACATGGCCTTGCCCCAATTTTTTTGAGATGTGTTGATGCCATGAAATTTAAAATCAACTTATTTTTCCCTTAAAATGGTACATTTTCTCTGTTTAAACATTTGATATGTCATCTATGTTGTATTCTGAATAAAATATTGACATTTGAAACTTCCACATCATTGCATTCTGTTTTTATTCACAATTTGTACAGTGTCCCAACTTTTTTGGAATCAGGTTTGTAGTTAAAAGTCAAAGTATACATGCAACCCCAGAGAGACATTTGTACAAATGTATCTGAATGCATCCTAATGTGACTATTTTTGCCCAGGGACACAACATTGACTTATGTTATATGAAGACCTATGATATAATGATATATGCTGTGAGTGTGAATATTGATAAATACATTTTAAATAAATGGTGCTTGGTCTGTCATTCAGTGAGCAAGAGGTAACTGATTCATTTATCTTTCTTAATACTACACTGCTTTTTGCCCAGTGAATGCAATACAATGTATTTTTTTTTATTACTAAAAAGATTATATAAAAATGTCATTAGCTGCTTGACAATGCAGTCGTTTTGGGGGCTGTCAAATACATGTGGTGTCTGTGTAAAATGCCACACAAAACCTTAAGCATTTGACACGCAGTGTTATTTTGATGGTGGTGAGCAACTTCCCTGATCGAGACAAAGCTGGGGACAAAATGTTCAGAACATTGGTAGTTTCGGTTTGAAAAGCTGCACGCAAAGTGGCAAGCACAGATGTGGGCGAGCACTATACTACTGCCTACAACTATAGCATACTGACATAGACTGCACGCCATTCTTCACAAATATATGTATACTTCAACCTTTAACTTCTGTTATGCATTTGGCTGTATGTTATAATCATTATGTTGGGAACTCAGCAGCAGTCATTTGAGAAAAGCATGCAAAACTAGTTCAAACTAGTTTTTAGGTTTGATAAGTTGTCCTACATGGGTTTACCTTTGCAAATCAAGAATAGCTTTGTGTACCCACTGACCCTTGCTTACATAAGGCTAGATGTCTGAAGGCATCCCTGATGCATACAGAACAGCATGGGATGCCTGCATGGCAATGTAGATCAAGATTTTGCTCCTCTATGATCTTCATCTGCACCAAATCTGACTGAAGCATATTCTAGCAGATAAGATGATCGCTGGATGAATTGTGTTTGCAGCCACATCCCTCTGTCCTACCACAATGTTCTATAGACAGATGGAGCTACGCACGTCTTCGCCCAGCAGACAGTTCGCATGCCTCCAACAGCCCAAACATGCTCGTAAACATCTCATATCATCAACTGAACAATGTTTACAGCTGTCATCTATCAAAACTGAACATTCACCACAACAACACTTGCAACCATGTGACTAGAAGGTGTAGTACTAAATGTTTTATGTCATTCAACCAGAACAAGCACTGTTTGAACAAGCAACTGTTTTTTTTTTCTCTCTGTCTCTCCTTGGATTAACCAATGAGAAATTTCAAGAATGTGATTAAACACTTGACTCGGCCGTTGACTGTGAACTCAGTTTTATTGTCTGACCTCATGTGAGGGAACACTGTGTTCCAGACAATAAAGTAGGTCACACCTTGTTAAATAAAGTCCTCTATCTCCCCCTGCTGGATCTGTGTGATACTGCATATTTTATATCTGTTATGTACAGATATAGACTATATTCAAGTCTATCAATATTCTAGAAGTTTTTAGCATATCCAATAAAGCAAATTATTAAACAGAAAACAGAAAAATGTAATGTGATGTAATTATGATATTCATGTTATTTGAGGAAATAAGATCAATCATACATCATTTTTATTTTTAAGTACAATATATTTTATTCACATGTATATGTAGGAGTCACTTGTTAAGGTTATTTTTAAAAGTCAATTTCGCCATAGACACATACATAATGGCTTGGTTAAAAAAAGCCATTTTACATAATAACCTGCATAAAACAATTATAAAACATTTGTGTAATTGGGACTCCCAAACAGTTTTGGAGTTGTTCAATAAATTTGTGCTCAAGGTAACATTTAATTAATCCAAATTTGCACTTTTATAGATTTTAAAATTCATTGTTTACCCTTGATGGAATATTCAGTAGCCATTATTCCACTGTCTAATTAAACACTGTTATGTAACTTAATCTCTGTGTTATACATAATCCTTTAGAAATCAATGAACGTGCAAACTGAAACCTTTTCATTAGCACAGTTGAAAACAGTTCTGCTACTTAAAGTGTGAAATTCACAATACAGTGCCCTTTTACTTGCTGATGTATTAAACATTTGAACTTCTTGTCACTGTACAACAGCAAGTAAAGTTTGTACATAAATATGGACAAAACAACTCTTTCAAACTAAGTTTATTATTCTTTTAAAAGATGGAGGTTACTGCTGTCTTGAAAGAAGAAAGCAAACCAGGTCAGAGAGAGAAGTGGACAGACTAGATACATAAATAGAAAACAAGTACATTCACAGTCCCTGACTTTAGGTCAGCTAGCAGCTTCATTTGCTAGTGTATATGAAACACCATCTTCATCTGCAATAGTGAATACAACCAAAAGACTGAATGTTAAATGATTGTAGATAGATAATGAATCTTGAGGTTTTTGCAAAGCTGTGAGAAGTTCATAAGAAGTGTCAATCATGTCTATGAGAAGTGCTGCAGAAAGCATGAAATGACACAAACATCTGAATATCTGAATACACAGTCTGAATAGATGTCACTGCTGCAATCAGAGGATTCTTTGACAAACAGAAAGCTTGAAGAACACAGCATTTATCCAAAATAGAAACATTATATATACTCAGAGCCATAGCTTTGTGGACAGTGCACTCTTTGATTGCTTTACACCAAAAGGCAGAGAGAAAAGATTCAATTCAATGCACCCTTGGTGAATAAGTGCATCAATTTCAAAATTTAGACAATTAGAATGTGTATCAAGTCCCAATATTACCTATATTTAACAAACCTTTGTGGTTTAAATCTTTATGGGAACAATGTTAGACTACAAATGTGTTGAAACAGAATCCAACAAATAAGTATTTTAATAAAATGATGTTTTTTAATATAATGTAATCGACCTACACATTCACCTCACTTTATCAGTGAGTATAAACAGTTTTAGATGTCCCTCTAGGAGTCCTTTATGTATAAGCTAAAGTGTTTGCTTAATATTTGCAGTTATCTGTCTTGTGTTATTATTATAGAAAAACCAAATGAATTTAACAAAATACCATCACTTTATGTCAGCATGGCATATGTTTAAAAAGTTAATTCATCATACAAATGTGGCTTTACAATATGCTATATCAACAACAAAGCTGATAGAAATTAAATCTAAACTACAATGAAAAAGTATTGACATTAAGTTTGCTGTTTTTCATGCTTCTTGCCGTCAGTATCTCTTTCTAGCACTGCAATAAAGCAAACTCGCAACTAGACAATATATGCTGAAATAAAAAATAAAAAAAATCTGTAAAGCAATTGTTTAATATATTATTTTCCTGTAATATATCATTGTAACTAAGGATAGTGCTAAAACTAAAGAATAATTATTCTAATAACATAGGATAATTATAATTTATATGTTTGTTTGCATATGCAAATTGCATCAGCTTATTACAGCACTTCCACGAAAAAAAAAAAAAAAAAGTTTCTTAGTAGCACTGCATACAATTTAAATGATGCAATATTGTGCATCATAATTATTATTTCTGCAGTAAACAAAAACATAATGAAGTTTTAGTAATATGTGAGGAACAGCAACTGTGTATAGCTACAAGTGTGTTACCAGGCAGATGCTGTCAGATGGACTTTGAGCTATCAAACCCACTTGTTATAATTTCATAGATGGCAGAATGCTGTCTACATGTATAGGCATGAGCTCACAGACCTCTCTTTTAGTGCCTTTAGACAGTGTTTTTGTGCTATTTTTTGCAACTCAATGTTCCACACTGCAGAAAATTAATGAGATCCAGTTTCATCTATTAGCAAATCTTCAGCTGTTACATGTCCTACATGTTAGCGGAGCGATTGATCGGCAATTCAAGCGCACACTGACATTAATCTTCCTGCAAACCGCCAACCCAGTGGTGCTAATTCAACACAAAGGCAGAGGCTATTTACATCCACAAACAGTGAGTGAAATGATCCATGGTGGATGCATGAATTCCCGTAACGTGATTAATGGGACCGCCATAAGATAGAGTGGGAAAATAAAAGGTGAGATCAATACTGCTTTTATTGATAAGCTTTGCCGAATAAAATTGACATTTATCTGCTTAACGGATCTTTCAATACATCACACTGAGAAAAATATATTTCCACGCTAACACTATTACACTCTGAAAAGGTCAAGGGAAAGGGGGGAAAAGCAAAACTCTTGAAATCTCTGTCAAATTACAGAGCATACAGCTCTCTATTGTGCCTTTCCATTTACCGTCTTCAAAAGCGCCCAGAAGCAGTTTGTGCAACAGGAGGCCGGGTTTTTCTTTTAAAGGACAACATAGAGCCATCAAATCAGTGGCACTTTGCCATTTTGTCGAGAGACAGCATGCTGCGGCCAGCGATTTGGCCTTGGACTAACGTAGTGAGGCTGCGGCTCTCGGCTTTTAGCTTGGTGGAAAGGGAAGCTTTCACCTCCAGTTGCAATCATTTCATCGCTCATAAGGCACATAATGCCCCTTTAC
The DNA here is from genome assembly GCF_024489055.1 of Chanodichthys erythropterus. NCBI lineage: Eukaryota > Metazoa > Chordata > Actinopteri > Cypriniformes > Xenocyprididae > Chanodichthys > Chanodichthys erythropterus. Next base: position 6,264,028 of record NC_090221.1, on the reverse strand, counting down.
CCTCTGCTTCAATCCTCCGCCCAATCAAGCGCTCTCCTCCGTACCCCCGAGTGGGCCTGCTGAGCGCTACCACGCTGCGATTCGAACGTCTTTCCATGGAGGACGCGTTCTGCAGAGGAGGATCAATAGAAGGATTCCACGTGCAAAGCTAAGGTGACAGGCAAGACTGTGAGAAAGGAGAGCGTGACCTTTGAGAATACAATTTGAAACATCTCCCAAGTACGCCGAGCTAACTCTGACACCCCGCCGCGCCTGCACTTGTGGATCATTTATTTTCCTGGACAGTACCAATTGGGGAAGGGAGTTGATCCTGGCAAACAAAGTCAGATGCATCAATTTCAGCACAACCTGCGCTTGTGCCAAAGCATGTGCTTGTTTTCCTATTCCTTTTGTCTTTAGCCATCAGTGTTTGACCGAGGGTTATTCGTAAAAGACTTGTACGTCTCCTCGGCTTCCCATCTCGTCCGAAATCACTTTTGCAAAGTGCTTTCTGGCTCCTTGCATTATCTCTCTTTCAATTACAGCCGAAGGCTCATCTACATAGTGCACATTGTAGGATTCACTCTTTTAGCCTGTGCTATTACACCACAACCCTGACAGGAAATCCATAGCCGTCCACCGAAACGATTTAGCTTCCACTTTCCTAATGCAGCAGGAACTTGCGTGTCATTTCTTTTGTGAGAACCCTGATAAATATTTTAAAGGCTAAGGCCTTGTCTGGAGGGAAGGTTACTGTCAAAGAACTCAAAATTATAACCATATATTTGAGACGATCAATTTTTTTCTTCCACCGGACAACACGCCTGACATTTTCTCCCTGCCCTGCCCCCCCCCGTCGGCGACATTTGTTGCTAATGCGTTTGATACAACACCTGTTATCTATCACGAAATCTCCGTGTTTCAGATGCTTTCTGAAATCATCTGTGTCATTTCATGAATTAGGCATTTTTCCACAAAGCCTGCAGATGCGGATCACGGTCAACAGGGGGCAGTGTGACCTGCCAAATCAACAGCCAGCTTGTCTGTGTCCCCCAATTGGCGCAGTCTTGTTTGAAGAGAAAAATACTGCATTGCATTTAGGACAATTGTGTAGCAACAGCGGGATGAAATGCCTGTAGATTTCACACAGTCTCTGGCAGTCTGTATTGTGCACCTCAATTTTGTTTGGACAACCTCCTCTCCATGTATAATTAACATTGATACAATTACTATTCTTGTTGTCTGAAGACACATAAATATAAACTGGGGCATGCAGTGAGTTTGCAGAGCATTTGTGCAGGTCTGCATTAATACTACACTGTAATGAACAGCTCTCACTGTGCACTTCAAGGACAATCAAATTTACATTCATGCTTATTTTTGCTTCCTAAAATTGCCTGCTTGAGACACCACATAATTAGCACTCTGAAGAGTTCTGGTTGGCTGCTCCTCAGTTTGCAGAAGCTCATGTGCGGAATTATCAGTATGAGCAACACAAAGAGGATTTAACAGATTATCACTTGCCGTTACTTGGCAAAGTAACACTTTTACTTTGTGTTTCTACTCAAAATGGGAGAAGGTTTTTGCAGTGACAATGCTATTGTGCTATAATATTTTACACTCTTAAAAAATGCTGGGTTAAAAACAACCCAAGTTCTAATCATCCCTATACGCTGATTGGCTTCATCACTCTGTCTCCTCTCCACCAATAATCTGGTGTGTGGTGGGCATTCTATGGCTGCCGTCTCATCATCCAGGTGGATGCTGCACATTGGTGGTGGTTGAGGAGATTTCCCCTTCAATATGTAAAGCGCTTTGAGTGTCCAGAAAAGCGCTATATAAATGTAAGCAATTATTATTATTATTATTAAGTTGGGTTGAAAATTGACAAACCTAGCAATTGGGTTAAATGTTTGCCCAACCTGCTGAGTAGTTTAATTTAACTCAACTATTGTTTTAAAATGACTGTATTGCTCACTCAAAATGAACCCAAAGTATTTTGGAAATTAACATTTATATGTTTAATAAATGAACATTTATTAATAGGTTTAATGAATAATAATTAAACAATAAACATTTATTCAATTTCTTATTAATAAATGTTCACCGTTTGATTATTAATGTTGCCTCTAGTAATTATGTGTCTGATTTTTAATTTCCAACCTATTTTGGGTTCATTTTAAGCCAGCCATATAGTCATTTTTAAACAATAGTTGGGTTAAATAAAACATTCAACCCAACCGCTCGGTCAAAACAACCCAATCGCTGTGTTTGTGAAGATTCAGCTCAAAATACCCCATAGATTTTTTTTTTTTTATTCATTTTTTTAATTGCCTGTTTTGGGGCATCATTAAATATGCGGAGATTCAGGGTGCGGCCCCTTTGCGCTTGCCTTAACCAGCATAAACAAAGTTCACGCAGCTAATATAACCCTCAAAATAGATCTTTACAAAGTGTTCGTCATCCAGCATGTCTAATCGCGTAAGTATAGTATTTATTTGGATGTTTACATTTGATTCTGAATGAGTTTGATGGTGCTACGTGGCTAAAGCTAACATTACACACTGTTGGAGCGATTTATAAAGAATGAATATGTGATTATGAATTATACAGACTGCAAGTGTTGTAAAAATGAAAATAATGACAGTCTTGTCTCCGTGAATACAGTAAGAAACGATGGTAACTTTAACCACATTTAACAGTACATTAGCAACATGCTAACGAAACATTTAGAAAGACAATTTATAAATATCACTAAAAATATCATGATATCATGGATCATGTCAGTTATTATCGCTCAATCTGCCATTTTTCGCTATTGTTCTTGCTTGCTTACCTAGTCTGATGATTCAGCTGTGCACAGATCCAGACGTCCTGCCCTTGTGTAATGCCTTGAACATGAGCTGACATATGCAAATATTGGGGCGTACATATTAATGATCCTGACTGTTACGTAACAGTCGGTGTTATGTTGAGATTCGCCTGTTCTTCTGAGGTCTTTTAAACAAATGAGATTTATATAAGCAGGAGGAAACAATGGTGTTTGAGACTCACTGTATGTCATTTCCATGCACTGAACTCTTGTTACTTAACTATGCCAAGATAAATTCAATTTTTAATTACCTTTAAATTACTGCATTTTTCACATTAAGCTAAAACCATATTTTTATTTATTGATGCATTATCATTTCTGTATTATTATTTTAAATAAAAATTATATTCCTGCATTTTTACATAACAAATAGCTAAAAAGAAAACAGTACATTTATTTTATTGATGCATTGAAATTCAATGCATCAAAAAAAGCATGTTATTTTTCTTGTGTCTTTTATAGACATCAAGACGATCTCAATGTAAAACATGAGACTTCAGTCTTCTCTCACCTGAAAACGTGACCTGAATCAGCTAGACAGAACCAAACCTTGAGCTTTTCCCAGAAAGAGACCATCCCTCATGTAAAATCATCGAGGCCTTGAGCTTCCATCTCATAAAAGCCATGTCACAGTGTCGACAGCCACACAAAAAGACACTTCCTGCAGAGATCTTACATTCTGGCGTACGCAGCTCGAATTACAAAGGAACTCTACTTGATCCTCTGTGAGGCAAGATGCAATTAGCACTAGATTTTTGCATGCAAATTGAATTACTTGTTTCCATGGGACCTTAAGACCTCAAAGACATATTCCCTCTTGTCCCTGAAGCAATGTGGGTCTGGCAGCATTAACATTTGATAAGAAGGGTCGTTTACAACTCCCAGCAGCCCTCAGACTCAGACAGTGACCTTTCAAACCACGGTAAATTTCAGACCTTTAAGATTTGTGCCGCTCTTGTCTGGACAATCAGAAAGTTCCTTTGTTTGAATGCAGAGCGTTTTCCCTTTATTCTTTAAATAACTCACATAATAGCATTAATTCTTCAACCTGCGATGGCTATTATTCATAAGCCGCGTGATGCATTCGGTAGAATGCTATTAGGTTACAGTTTGGGACAGTGCTCGGTTCCTGGTGCCTTGTTGCCAGGGAATCCATCTTTTGCATGTAAAGCATCACCTGGCATCTACAAAGCAACATTAGCGAGGATATTGTGGTGATTGATTTCATAACAATATAGTTGTATATCATCCTCTAGTGAAATCTATTTAATCTAATTTGAGTGCATTGTAAAATGCTCTGCCCAGAGAGAGCAAGTGACAGGGAATAACAATCAGCTTCTTCCCAGGAGTGGGAGGCATTAAGGGAATTTGTTCTGAACAAGGCAAAAATCTGAGATGAAGTGAGCAATATAATGTTAGCATATACATATTCATCATTGCCTCACATTATGTTTGACTTACAAAGCCTACCACTGGTTATATATTGCCAGTGGGCACAAGGACAGTGATAGACTCAAACAGCAAGATAACACAATTTGTAGGGTGAGGTGTTTGTTGCCGTAGGAAGAAAGATAGATAAATCATATCAAATAAATAAATAAACCCTGCAGGAGGCTGAGAATGTCTTTGGATATACTTCCTATTGGTTTGATAAGGAAATCACTGATGCTGAACCGCTTTGCCTTATGTGCTCAGAAACACGAATGACATGTTTATTTTCCTATGAAACCAGATGTTAAGTGGATACGTGAGAATTACTCTAAAGACTGCAGCTGAAGTACAGTCCTGAAGACTTGCACACAGAAAGCGATTCATCATTATGTTACTCCTGTAGAAAAGTTTGATTCTTCTACTTGCTCTTTTCTTTGGCATCACCTCTGAGCAGAATCAATGTGAAAATAGTGGGAACTTGTGAAGCTGATCATCTGAATTTCACACACACACACACACACACACACACACACACACACACACACACACACACACACACACACACACACACACACACACACACACACACACACACACACACACACACACACACACACACACACACACACACACACACACACACACACACAGCATCAAAACCAGAACATCCTGCTTATGGCATCTTGTCTGCTTCCCTCTAACTATGAGAGTTCAGAGCCGAGAGTCTGAGTGTCTTCTCACAACCTCATCTATTTGGAATCGACGCCAATATACTTCACTGGTCTCATAAAACCTCACTTACAGCTTGAATTGCACATCTAGTTCTGCAGCTTTTATTTGTACTCGTGTTCGATAAATGAATGCCTTTATGTTTTTAGAAGATTTCTTCCATGCTTTCTTCATTACTAATGTCTCACTTTGTTCCTTCATCACTTCCTTTCTTTGATCCTTCCTGCTGTCCTTTCTCCATTCGTCCCTTCATTACTTTTGCTATCTTTGTTACTTTATTTTTCCCCACTTTCCTTTATTCTTTTCTTTCCTTACTTTTCTCTCTCTCCCCCTCCCTTCCCTCTTGCTCTCATTTCTTTAATCCTTACTTTCTTCTATATTCTTGCTTTCATTCCTTTCTGCACTTCCTTTTCCCTTCTTTCAGTCATTTCTTCCTTTCAACTATCCATCCTTTATTCCTTTCCACTTTCCTTTTTTCATTTCTTTCCCTTTATTTCTTGTCCTTTCCTCCATTTTACTTCCATTTTCTTCCTTCATACTCTCTTTAAATCTTTTATCTTTCTTCCATCATTCTTTTCTATTTTCTCACTTCTATTTTCTTTATTATGTCTTTCCTTCATTCCTGCATATTCCTTGTTTTCATCTATCTTTACCTCCATTTAATCTCACGTTCTTTCTTTCTTTCTTTCTTTCTTTCTTTCTTTCTTTCTTTCTTTCTTTCTTTCTTTCTTTCTTTCTTTCTTTCTTTCTTTCTTTCTTTCTTTCTTTCTTTCTTTTTACACATTTATCATTCTTGAGGCATGTGATTTTACCTTGTTTGATGCCAGACTCACTCATTACAGCAAACTCCTAGAGGAACAACACAGGTTTGCTGCCAAGCAAATGACTGTTCCCAAAGCACACAGTATTTGCTGTTCCCTTTTTCTTGCCTGTGGTGGTGTTATTGGAGTAGGTACCACAAGGACAGGACAGAGTAAAAACCAAAGGATTTGTCCAACAAGCTTCAAACACACTCTGCCATGGCTCTGCAGCAGTTCCACCCAGAAGTAAATTCTAGACTTCTATTTCACAACAAACACGGAGACATCAATAAGTTCAAAATAAATAAATAAAATCCCAACGACAGCATGGGGACCTAAAATCCAAACTTTAAATTGGACATTTTTATGTAGTACACCACAAAGGACTGTAGCCCAAATTAGGTTAAATCAGAAAGAACCATATCTAATTTGTAACTGATGCTTTAAATCAATAGCTTTTGCATAAAACAGGAAATCCCAATGCTACGAAGAGCAGTTTGGCACAACTAGGGATGAGCAGGTTTCAGGAGCAATGGAGATAAGACTAATGGGAATTGTATGATGTATGAGACTTGATAGGTGTGATGAAGGGGATTTGAAAAGGATATGGCTAGATAGTGATCCTACATAATCTGTTCCCCTTCATATCGAACATTTAGCCTAGTGTGATGGGCATGGTGCTAAGGGACCAGCACACGCTGAAGATCAGAAATCCAGCTGAGAGACTAGCATATAGGACTGTTTTTTAACACGCAGACATGGTGTAATCAACATCTTGTCAGGCAGTAAAAAAGGAGGAGTAACGCAGTCTTCTGTAGAGCGCTCTGCCCGCTGTAGCCTACGCTAATAAGCTTTGTGCGTCCTGTTTGCTCCAAGGCAAATGATGTATAACAAGATGGCGAGAACAGAGAAGGAAAAAAAGTTTTTAATGTCACCGTTGGGTTGAAGGTATTTCTTTAACATTTCCTCAGTGGATTCTCTGCAAATTTACTGAGCATACACACTCACTTTCTGGTGAGATTAGGTGGCTGTCAGAGCCGTCCCCATCTAATGACACTGCTTTAATGAGGGGTCATTTCTCCCTGTCTGGTCACTGCTGGGGGGAATGAATGAGCTTGTGAGGGAGGGAGCTACTGTAGTCAGGGAGGCTGGGACTGGCTCTCTGAAATATCCCCTGCTGGAGGGGGAATGGATCTTCAGATACAGCTCCCTGGGCAACGGCGTTAGAGCCACGTCTCAGCTCTACAAGCCGTGTGCGCCAGCCCTCTCCGACTTGAAGTTTCTCTGACCACAGCGAGGCCAATTAGGGGTGCACTGTTGAAAGAGCAGCAATTATTCTTTCGCACGACACGCATGGCTCCTGCATTCCACCCATTATTATCTCCTGGCTCCCCCTCTGTGAAAAGCTGGCAAACTCTTCACGCATCCCTACTCCTATGAGCTTCACTGAGTCTGGCTGTCCAAAGCTGGAGACCGGCAATGACAGCGCTGAGGTGTCTGGGCTAAAATAGGGCATGAAATAAAAGCAAGCAAGGGAGTGATTAGGAGAAGACCAGGGAAAAGACAGTGCTGGTTTCAGTCGCTGCCTCCTACTTGCGGAACATGCCTCATTCAGATTCACAATAATTGCTTATCCTACGTCAAGGCACAATGCAGGCAAAGGCATTGGTAAAACAAATTATTTTAAAATACGAAATGACTATAGTGTTTTGAGCCATTAGCGCAGCTTCAAAAACTACCTTCGAAAAAGACTGCATTGATAGAGCTCGAGATATGCCTCATTCAAGATGGCACATTTCAATGTGGAATTTTTAAGCCACCATAGGAGCTTCTACACCCTTGTGCTGGGAGTTACATCTGCCCTTGGTACCGACTCCCCGTAGTCACCCTATCTTCTACCGAGTCATATAAGTAGACAGCTGAGAGGCTGGAACCAGAGGCCTCCTGTGAGGAGCTTGCTTGGGGAAATGTAAAACAGCTTGTTAATACAAGACGAATCCCTGTGAATCAAGCAGACGCATTACATTGATGTAACTTGATGGTAAGTAGTGAATGGAGTGACTGCGAGCAATTAGTTTTTGACTTAGTACTCTGATCCTCAGAGATTTCACCTTGCCCCCCTCTGAAGAACTCCTATAGCTTCTTTCATGTCTTCGATTCATACGCCGCTTCAAAACTAAATTCATGTTTCTCCTTTAGATAGAGGTATTGATGAAAAATAAAGCTAGTCTCCGAGTGAGGGTTTCCAACCGTGGTGCAGAATAAGATACTCCTCAATTCACAGTGACCGTTGAGCTTTCAAGTCTTTGATTTTTTTTTTCTTACCCCTTTTCAGACAGTCAAGGATCCACTCTGTTGGTGATATTACTCGGAAGGCTGGACTATAATAAAGGAAATTTTGATGGGGTGCACAGCCTGCTTTCTTTCCTCTCGTGACATTGAAAAAAAAAAAAAAAAAAAAAACAGTTCCGTGAATGAGCAATTCACTCCTTTCATCTTATTCTGACACATCTTGCTATAGCTTTTAGTTTATTCACCCAGGAATCATCTTCTGGCCACGAAGGGGCGTTGCTGGACTCCATAGCACCATGGAAGCAAACCCATGCTCTCTTGTTTCTTTGACCTGTCTGAGCGGTTATTCTTTTGAAATACTTTTCCAAATAGTACGCTGCTCTGTCCACTGGCTCAGACCTTGAAACCCAATCATTGACAGCAGAGAACAACAAAACGTTCCCAGGGCTGTCATTTACAATGGACACACAACCACAGGAGCTTGTTTTACAGCTTTGTTGAGATAATCAATGAGTGACTTGGCAGCACCGAGGTCCTATTGAGGCACATTTCCCACTCACTGCCTTTCTCTTTCTCCTTTTCTCTGCCTCAGTCCTGTCCTCACTCCATCTCTCGAGAGATTGGTCTCAAATAAATTGATTTGACGGTATTGCCGTGTTTGATAACATGAGAAAGCCAATGGAATCTGTCAACACAAGCTCCATCATCCAGTGCGCCTTTGCCACATTCATTCACAACCCGGCCTGTCCTACTTAAATGATTGTTTATTACTAAGACTAATTTAGTTCAACAGGCGACTACATGTGCTGTAACAGTTCTCGCTGATTCCAGGAGATGGAAGACAGTGGGGCCAAGACTGCGCTGGAAGACGGATAGCTTTTAACGCTTAGATAAGAGAGACATGCTGAAATAAGTCACAGCCATCTAGCAGACATAAAATCGAGTGGCACTGCCCAGGCTTGTCACACGGCAGCTCAGGATAAATTGATGCGTGGCCTGTCCACTGGGGCTTCTAATTGTATTTTCTTTTACGTGGTAGGTTTTGTCAGGGTGCATCTGTCATGTATGACATCTGTAAAATGACAGCCTTTCTTGAGTGCGGAAAGGAGGCTGCTGGGTCTGGGAGATCATGATACCCATGAATTTTTTGCTCAAACATCACTTCAGTGGTTTTTAGCCATGATGAAACACACCGCAGATGTTTTTTTAAAACTGATAAAGTGTTTTCTCATTGACCATCTACATCCCTACCACAGGATGTATTGAAGTGCTGTTTCGAAATGTATTTGCTTATTTTCTATCGTCATGACATAAGTCAAGTAATTTCTACACGCTTTTGCATGAACGTCCTACATTCTGAGTTGACCTTTTAAAATACTATCATTTTCTCTATATTTTTTCTCTAACATGTGATGACAAAGTATATACTTAATGTCAATAGAAAATCGAGGCTCACGTCTAGGACAACGGATGTGAATTATAGAATATATTACCAACACCAAAGCCATGAAATAACATTTTCACAGCCATTGCAGTACCGTGCCCTTCTCTGTGGTCTTGATGTTCTACATTCATATTTTACTGGCATAGCAAGCTACTAAAAATGGCACCAAAAAAAAAAAAACATAACCATAGCTGTGACTGGAACATAAATGCAATCTTTTCGACCAGGGTGTCTTACAACAAGAGGTATTCTGCAGTATTTAGAGGTTCAACTGTTAATGTTAGAGACAATAATTCAATACAGTAAAATTCAAAAGTTATCAGAATCTTTTAGTGCCTCAAATGGCATCTGAAGTGGCATTCTTCCAACTGTTGAAACACAGAGTTCTAAACCTCTGAACTCTGTATGGATACATCTGTCTGTTTTCTCTGGGGTTGCATGAGCAACACAACACTTTAAAAAAAAACATGCTACAAAGAGAAACATATGACTTTTGGAAGAAAACAAGTAAAGTCTGATGCTATCTGCAACACTGTCACAGTTTTGGTGTTGGCTAGTGTTCGGTTTTCACCCTAACTTTACAACTATTTTTGTATTTTTTTCTTTCAGTGATTTATTCATTAATTTATAGATTTACTGATTACAGCATTGTGTAAACTGTCATGCATGTCTAATTCTATTGATTTTTTTGGCTTCCCATTTATATATTGATACATTGAGTCATGTGCATGTGTATTCTGTCATTCTTAAAGAGTCAATCGTCTAATAATGAAATCTTTGTATCATTTATTTATTATTTGGAAGATTTGAAATGTAGTCAAAACTGTCTCTATATTCACATTATACAAAGAGTGTATTCAAATTATTTCTGGATACTTAATTATGAGTTATGAGAATTTACACAGCTTCTCACCAAATATATGCATGAACATGAAATATTGATGAGCTGAAATTATATCACATTTTTATCTGTATATTTTCTAAAAGTTCCAGCTAAGAACAAAATATACAATACGATGCACGATACAATCAGCCTAGCAACAAGACTAACAGTAATATTAAAGGGTTAGTGCACCCAAAGTGACGAGTTATGTTATGTTATGTTTGTTATGAAGTGACGAAAATACTTTTTTGTGCACTAAAAAAAAAAAAAGCTTCAAAACTTTACAAATCTTTTGTTTTGAATCCATGGTTCGGATTGTGTAAACAAAGCCTCATTTACTGAAATCACGTGATTTTGGCACTCCAAACCACTGATTTGAAACAAAAGATTCATAAAGCTTCGAAGCAATGTTTTGAAATCGCCCATCACTAGATACTATTGAAAAGTTTTTATTTTGTCTTTTAGGTGCACAAAAAGTATTCTCACCGCTTTATAATATTAAAGTAGAACCACTGTACTCACATTAACTGTTTTAAATGTCTTTAGTACCTTTCTGGATCTTGAGAGGTTCAGTGATATTGCTGGCAATAGAGGTCTCACTGAGCCATTGGATTTCATCAAAAATATCTTAATTTGTGTTCCAAAGATGAACAAAGGTCTTATGGGTGTAGAACGATATGAGGGTGAGTAATAAATGACATTATTTTCATTTTCGGGTGAACTAACCCTTTAATACTGAAGTACTCTGTGGTAATTTGCACTATAATAATAACTGCAACAAAAGGTTGCACCAGTAGAATGTGTGTGAAACAAGAGACATATAATTAAATATAATTAAATAACTGTGATTATGCTATGTGCAATAACAGTAATGGGCTGTGGATCTCTGCTATAATGACAAAGATCAATGTCATTATCCTAAGTTATTACAAACATTATTAGCCCTCTGGAATACTTCATTCTTAATGGTCAGTCTCATAAACTGTATTTTTGCAAAACCACCAAACTGACCGTCCCAGGCAACCGATTTCCTACATAGCTGTGCTGATTTCATGTCTCACATATCACTCTGCGGTCTCTTTCTCCACGAATAATAAAATAATTTAGACTCAAATCAATATTTAATGTGCAATTATTTATTTATTTGACAAGTAGCCACATAATAAGTGGGATAATGTAGAGTCAGTCGGTCATTTCAGCAAAATAAACCACATTCAGGTTGACACAAGACCCCTGTTTATATTACAATAATGACCTTAACATGAAAACTATATAAGTTCATGTAAAAGCACTGCAGTTTAGGGACTGGGAGCTTTGCAAACATCCAAAAGCTTCTGGGGTAAATAGAGGGGGAAGAGGAGAGATGGAGAGGTTAAAAGAGAGAGAGCGAGAGAGATTTATGTAGGAAGAAAAATTACCTTTGTCGCACAGAAGGACAGTGGTAAATGGTGCGTCATTCTGCAGTAATTTACAAATCGCGGAGTGGAAACAAAATTAGATTAAGAGGGTACGTTGAAATGGACCTGCTAAACATCACTATTAATTACACTGTTGTCAAGGGCGAAAATTATTTATTTCTATGGCAGAGGGGAAAACAAAGGCTGTTGGTGGGTTTAAATGGGTTTACAGGCATTTTTCACTTGAGCAACCTTAGAAAAAACAAAAAAACAAAAACAAGGAAAACATAGATTTTCAATTAAAGGACACTAATGTCTACATTACTACTGAAGCAATAAACTTTCTGACTTATGGTGAACAGCGAGAACAACAAAGACCACAGCTTTACGACTCATTGCAGACATTAATGAGCAAGAAAATGTGGGTTTTCGTGCCTCCAAAGATCAAGCATTTTGGATGCTTCCCATTAAATTAGTACCTTCAGATGTCTCGACTCTATCATGCATAACCAAGGACAAAGATACCACCCTCATTCAAAGAAAAAAAAGCCACACGTCTGGCCAGAAAAAATCCTCTCTCAGACCTTGTGTCATCTTCACATTCTTTTGTTTTCTAATTGTAAAAGCAGAAGAGAAAATCTGTGAAGCTGTCAAAGCGATGAAGATCTCAAGCTGACAGTGTGGTGAACTTCTTTGCGACTTCACAGGAGGTGAGCGGTTTGTCCAATTCCAGTCTGAGCTCCGCTCATTAGGGCACGTCTGCGCAGGCAGCCGGGGGGATGCGGCTGCACCCGGTCCACCCCAACGCATGCATCCAGAGGGGCATCTGGCAGGGCTACACTTCAGGTCAGTCTATCTGAGAAGGGAGCGCATCAGCGGCCACTTCATGGATGGCACGCTGTCTGCGGCTGACAGCTTGTCATTTATCACAGCTGAGCAGTGGCGTCAGGTGGGATCATGATTAATTTCACTTTACCACTTTCAGAAATAAGCCCTATAAATCATCTTAAGCTCCGTGTGCAAGTTTTGTTGTAGCCACATGACAAATCTTTACCACATCCCGCTCCGCCTCAACGGCCTACAATGGGTCCTGCCACACGGCTCACAAAAACCAGCCAGCGATGGCCAGGAAGGAGAGTGACATTTCGTAAATACCCCCAAGGATTATTAAAGCAAGACAGCTCCGGTTAGAGCCCACGACAACAGCGAAAGAAACCACGTTGGCCATTTGTAAAGATAAAAGCCTAGCACTCTTTTTTTTTTTTTCTTTAGCTTTATTTGGCATCCTAACACATGCTAATGATATAGATGTGTCATTGATTTTAATCAACTGTGGGTGGAGAGATAGCGCTCTTCATAAGTCAAGAGGTAACGTAACGTCTTCGGTAGCGCAAGTGGCAGCTTGCCAAGCCGTCAGTATGCTTATTAACAGTTTTTATATCACTTTAATCAGATGTCTTGGACTATAAGCTAAAATTGTGCTCTGCTTTCACAGGGTGAGTGCTCAAGTCACTTTAAAAGCATGTAATTGATGCCCATGTCACATCTGAAGTTATCATCTTCCGCTGAGATGCTGTTTTTCTTTACAGCTTTGGATGCCAGGCTACTTAATTAAGTGATGACTTCCAAATTTAAATCAGATCGCTTGAAATGCACAACACTTTTTTCCTTTAAAAGTGCCTTGTCAAAGAACTGATTCACTCAATAATATATTCGGTAGCCAAGCGTGATGCTATCCCTTAATCTATTGTCCACCGCCTCCATATCTCTTTTCCGGATGGCGGGTAATACTTCAGGACGGATGCCCTACATGCTAGAGTAATGTGACACCTAAACGATTTCCTCATAAGGCCCTGTGACAGATAGCAATGGGTAAACAGCTGCTGCATGTTACATTTTCTGTCCGCTCTGTATGCATTTCAATGGCCGCACTTTGCTCCAATTTATTCCCATCTTGGAGATACAGACCGTTTCCAACTGTGCCAAAATCCATATTGCCCAATAACACAGTATGCACTTCCCTGGTGAACTCGACAAATGCCACACAATCAAGGCTCCCCAGCTGCTAAGCTATGCCCCACAACACTTTGCTCAGGCACAGAGGCAAGTGAAGCTAATCGATTCCAAGGCTGTGCCTCTCAACCAAATGTAGTCCTGTTTCTAAGACGTAGTCCCTGAAAAGGAACTTGAAATTCAAAATTACATCCATCGCATGGAGGGAAGAAAGGGAAAAGGCAAGATGTTTGTTTGTTTGTTTCCTTTTACCTGGGAATAAGGGCAGAACATATTTTGTATGCAACAGATGTGTAGAGTTGTCATGATACTGGAATCTCTAACCTCGATACAGTACCTTGAAAAAAATATCAATATTTAGTAACACTTTATTTTAGGATCCAATTCTAACTATTAATAGTTGTTTAATAGCATGCACATTACTAGAATCTTATCACTTATGAAGCACATATTAACACCTTATTCATATTCTACATCCCTTAAAGGGATAGTTCACCCAAAATTGAAAATTATCCCATGATTTATTCACCCTCAAGCCATCCTAGGTGTATATGACTATCTTCTCTCAGATGAACACAATTAGAGTTATTGGCTCTTCCAAGCTTTATAATGGTCATGATTTTGAAACCCCCAAAAAGTGCATCCATCCTTAAAAAAAGTATTCCACACAGCTCCAGGGGGTTAATAAAGGTCTTCTGAAGCAAAGCAATGGGTGTTTGTAAAAAAAAAAAATCCATATTTACAACTTTATAAACTATAATAACCAGCTTACGGCAAACATCCGTATGGAAGTCAACTTATGGCAGAAGCCTGACAAATGCAGAAGCACAGAAGATAGAGCAAAACAAAACACCGGTCACAAATTAGAAGTCTAAAATTAGAATTTTTAAATAGAAATGTGGATTTCAATATAAGAGAGTAACTTGAGTTTGTTGCACAGCCCTATTTGTTTGAACCGTGAACCCATTTGAAGTACTCTCACCTACGTCATATGTCAAACATCATGTCAGAGGTTATTCCGCCGTAAGTCGACTTGCGTATAGATGTTTGTTTGAAGCTGGTCATTACAGTTTATAATGTTTGGTCCCATTTTATATTAAGTGGCCTTAACTACTATGTACTTACATTTAAATTAACAATTTGATACAATGCACTTTGTGTGTACATACTGTACATGTTTTTACATTGTACTTATTTTTGAAAACACCTGCATGTAATTACATCTGTAATTAATTTCTGTAATTACATTTATAATTACACTGTTGACCCATCCCGTACACCTTACCCCTACCCTTAAACTACCCATATTGCCAAAGCTTTCCCTAACCTTACCCGTGTCCCACCTCAATAGCAGCAAAAGTGTTTTGCAATTCAATATGAACCCAATAAGTACATTGTACTTATTTTTTTTGATGAAAGTACATAGTAGTTAAGGCCACATAAAAAAAAAAAAAAAAAAAAAGTGGGACCAATGTTTTAAATATGGATATTTTTCTTACAAAAACCCATCACTTTGCTTCAGAAGGCCTTTTTAACCCCCTGAAGCTGTGTGGAAAACTGTTATGATGGATATATTTATTTTTGGGGGCTTCAAAATCGTGAGCACCATTCACTACCATTAAAGCTTAGAAGAGCCAGGATATTTTTTTATTATAACACTAATTGTGTTCGTCTTAACGAAGATAGTCATATACACCTAGGATGACTTGAGGGTGAGTAAATCATGGGATGATTTTCATTGTTGGGTGAAGTAACCATTTAATCCTACCCAATACCTAAACTTAACAAATAACTTTCTAACTATTAATAAGCAGTAAAAGTTGTAGTTAATAGTTAATAGTGAGAATTTCATCCTAATCTAAAGTGTGACCCAATATTCTATACTATTTTCAATACCATGAGGAAAAACCGCTACAACATTAAGAGCATACAATTTGAACAGTATGTAAGCTAATTTAATTTTGTTAAATTTAATTAAAGTATTTTTTTTTTATCAACTGAAACTGAGATTTCTCAGGCTGATGTGTTACTATTATATATAAATATATACATTTATTTCATAATAAGTTACAATACTTATGATTTAATTTCTTCACTTGCAAAAGTTAAACCCTCAAGCTTTTATTTTGATTGGTTTATAAATGCTTTATAGAGTTCTGCATAAAATGTTTAAAATGCTCAGTCCACAAAAATGTTGGAAATTACACAATTGTAAAAAGCAAAACTAGTGTGTATCGATGATGGTACAACATTTCAAATAATCAGTATCTTCATTTATCGGAAAATCTATATTTTTGACAACACCCATGGTTGCTATTGGGTATTTATATTCTCATTGAAGTATTCTTGGTCTGAAGTTTTAATTGGCTTCAATAAATAAATCATTTGTGCTCCACCTCAACAGATGTGCACTACGGCATTTCATAATATTTGACGCACAGGTATATGGTAGGTGTCATCGATGGTACTTTTCAAAGTCTCCCCGAAACAAGTAAACAATGAAAAAAATAAATATTTCAGAACTTCATCATTGTGACCTGTTTTCTATATTGCACAAACTCCTCTCCTCACAGAAGGTCCCGAGACACCATCATTTATAGCTTTGAGCTACAGTAACTGCGAGATATGATTGCTTTGAGCACTTCTCAAGCGCTGAACTTTCAGATGGTGCAAATGAAACTAATTTGACTGGGGAGGGAGCACTTTAATGCATTTTGAGTGCTTTTTGTAGGCTCTGCATTTGTATGGGTGTTTCACACGCGCACGGCACCGCTGTTCGGTTGGGAAGGCCAGGCTCGGATTGCCATCGCCACAGGCAGAGGGCCAACTGCGGTTTCAGGGTGCTGGGAGGGTATCCCATAAAAATGCATGGCCACATGCTGCTTGCAAAGGCTTTTCATCTTCCCTCTGTCTGCCGAGCCCCAAACACCTGGAGCACAAGGGGAGTCCGGAGTGCATGTGTGTGCACAAGTAGGGATATGCACACACACACACAGGGATGCGTGGGCTTTGTCTGCCCGTCTGCCGGTCAGCTCTCCGACTGCTTATTAATTTAGAAGCGTTTGTGGTCTCTAGGGACAGAGAGATAAATGCCAGCAGCAGAGGCAGGCCGGCGGTGAACTCATAAAACCTATTAAAGGAAGCTGTTCATCACCTCCATCAGCAGGCCTGATTATGGCCAGGGCCAGCTGTAAACCTCCACAGCCCTCAGCGGAGCCCCAGACACACCACTCACTTCGTTGCTCTGCTGCCCACCCAGCGGCTCCCATTACGGTGAGGGATGAGACCGCTATCCCGACTACATATGGGATTTATCGACAGATGCAAACACAGTGCCCAACGTAGCTTTAAATGCCAGTCACTGTGGTATTAGTGGCTGACTTGTTTTCCCTCGCAATTGCGTTTCGCATGTGTCAACGGTGTTGTATTATCATACAAATACTTGCGAGATGAACATTTATTAAAAAAAAGACATTTGCTGCCTCTTGCGGTTGCCACAAATACAAGATAAAGATAAACTCATCACCCTCCATCAGATTTCCCCTCGGTTTTGCTTGTATCAGCAAGCGAGCGTACCAGCCAGGGCGCTTCGCTCCTACTGTACTGTATGTAGTTTTCTTCTATTAGGAGGTTATATTCACAGCCTCCCCTCCCCTTCAATGATGTATTTCGCTTATTTGTGTCTTTACGCATCACAACCGCCGTTTAGAAGCCCTTGCCCGCAGAGAGCAGGGAAACGGCGTGCCAAAGCATCAGTCAAAGACCGAACCTACTTTACAATCAAACATTATGAACTGCTGTTGGAATTAGGACAGCTTCCAGGGAACTAGGGGACACAAAATTATCCAAATCCCATTAATCTTTTTTGAGAGAGATGCTGACATTTTGTAGTCTAATTAAAAATGCCACACAATGAATTTTCGAATGGTAACAATAATTAGCAATTGTCTAGGGATGAGAAAAGGGGACACAAATGCAATGGCTATGGTGTATACGTGCCTGGCTTTTCGCTTATCACAGTCAGATGGGGAAAACGGGTGAAAAAGGGCTCTTTGATGCATTGTAGTTCCGGCATGTTACTATGGTCACACATTCTCTGAACCTCAATTAATTAAGTAGCGCAAAATGCCACAGCATGCTGCGAATGATTTAGATTAATGCACCCATTAAATTATCTGTTGCTATCATAATCAGGCATTTACAAGGGACATTTCCCTAGTGATTACTATTATATTATATTTATTATATTACATTATATATGACCTTGCCATTGCTACCACCATACAATACTGTTTACATAACATTCCAGTTCCAAATATTATATTATATTATATTATATTATATTATATTATATTATATTATATTATATTATATTATATTATATTATATTATATTATATTATATTATATTATATTATATCTAAACTCATTTGCATTTCCTTATACATTTTTTGCTGGGGTTTGGAGGGGCCAAAATGACATCTCGAGTCCAGATGCTGAGGCCAATCATGATGTGAAACTGCCAAGTGATACACTCCTTAAGATCCATCCATCTGTCACTCCAATTCCCTGGTCAGCAAATAATTTCTTTTCCAAAGACACATGTGAAGCAGACGTCTCCGTCCCACTTTAATCATCACTCCGTGCTCGAAATAACAGAGGCTGTCCCGTGGACCGCTGTCGTTTCTGGTGATCATAACAGATAATTACCCGCCTCCCTGGACAGCCATACTGCACATCTCTCCCAGAAGCACTATCTCCTAGTGAATGTGCTGTACTCATGAAAGCTCAGAGTGTGAGTAACGAGCTAGAAGTGGCAGTGATTCAGTCCCTTATGTCATCCAGATAGTCTTCAGGTGGCAAGCAAAGGTAAGTCAAACTTCACCTACAAAAAATGACTTTTTATCTTGAGGAGGAGAATGAATTAATCAATAAAAAGGATGACCAGTAAAAAATGGTACACTCATAATTCCTCACAGGTGGCAGGTCTGGATCTGGGCGTGTGTTTTGGCAACAGGGGGCACTGTTGCTGTTCTGAAGGAGAGAGCTGGCAGCTTGCCGCAGTGAGTGAGTGACCAAAGAAAAATCATTGCTCAGTGACCGGCGGGGAAGCTACACTGATCGCCATTGATCCTTTAGTGCTGTCCCCTTGCTTGACCACTGCCCTTGTGCCCGTGCAAGGCTAGCATAGTTTTATCAGACTGGACCACTGCATTAGAACCCATACAGAATAACCCCATTACTGTATGGATGCCTCGGTGTGCAATGAGGGGAAAGTCAAGCGAGAGAACTCAGAAGCTCAGATGATGTTCTGCACCTGGATATATTGTACCTTATCAGTTGGCAATATATTATAAAATTCCTCCATCTTTAATAGGGTACATTTAATGATATTGTGGCTGGGGAAAATTGTTAATCCCAATCTGAAAGACAACTGTAAATTCAGACATACTGTACATTAAAGAAAACTACTAAGACTGCACATAAATTACTGTACACATTAGTGCATTAGTTACATGCATTATCTTTTAATGAAATAACACATTTTTGCAATTACTAAAAGACAATTCTGCTATATGGATTGGTGATATAAAGTTTGAAATGTGTGAAATGAAACATTTATACTTTTAATAAAAGCATAACAGCAGGTTTTGAAGTATTGGATTAGTTTGGAGTTTTGAAAGTTAACTTTAAATTGGTTATTAAAATATGTTTGTATGACTCATCCCAAGTATGTAAAATATAATCTTGTATGAGTTATTTTGCACTGTAAACCACTGCAAAATATAAGAAAGAAAGAAAAGCAAAGAAAAGCAAAGAAAAGCAAAGAAAAGCAAAGAAAAGCAAAGAAAAGAAAAGAAAAGAAAAGAAAAGAAAAGCAAAGAAAAGAAAAGAAAAGAAAAGAAAAGAAAAGAAAAGAAAAGAAAAGAAAAGAAAAGAAAAGGAAAAGGAAAGAGCTGGTTGGTAAACTGATCAATTTATTTTCTAGACACATACACAGACACAAGCTCCCACACAAACACAAACAAACATGTACTTCCATATGCACACCCACATTCACAAACGTCTCAACCAAAATCTATAATCAAGATCCTGTGCTCCACCCCCTCCAGTGAGGCCAATTGGTATTCTGGGAGATCCTCTGCCCCCTGTTGCGTTCCCAATCTCCAACCAGGAAAGAGAGAAAAGAGGTCACTAAGCCCAAGGATGGAAGATGCCTGGCAATGGATTAATGGCTGGTAGAACAAATGAAGTCTTGGAGAGAGTTTATATCTTTCAATACAAAGCAGAAAAGTAGATGGCTACCTTATTTTATACTGGTCCTCCACACAGTTTGCCTGCATTAGCACACCGCTGAAACAGCACTGACTTTCACCGTGCATGAGAAGGAGAATAGGATGAAATCTACTTACTGCATTGAAATGAGGTAACGCACATCTTTCAAGTGAAATTGAGTGTTGTTGGCAGTACAGTGGAGTGGAGCTCAGATTGAAATTGGATCATGGTGTAGGATGATAGTTATTTTTAACACAACATGCACATGGTATAAATGTATACATTGTAGTATAGGGGTTGAAATAAGACAAAGTATATGGGGGTCTTTCTTCGAAAAATATAATGCATATTTTTTCTTTTAACAGACAGAAAAAGAGCTCATTTAAGGAACAACACATGACCTAAAAGAAAATCACATGAAAGATAACTCAAAACTGAACATTACTACAATAAAACAACAAGCAACAATAAACAGAAATGCAAATTCAATTAATTATCACTAATTAATTATCACTAAATTTCTGTTTGCATATCTGATGTCCAGGTTTGACTGACATATCCAAATATACAGCCCAAGAGATATCTGTGTACTCAGGGGTACTGCTCACGGGCAGATTCTACAAATACTATAACAGACCAAAGCTCTCTTGATGTTGGGTAATGTGTATAACAAAGAAGAATGGTATGATGGGGTTTTGATTTTATTTTCTTTCACAACTCGAAACCACAAACAGCAAACCAGCACAGCGCTTTCCTAAACACTTGTCTATATGCCCTGCAAAACGGTCCTGATCCAAGAGGTCTTTGAAAGATAATATAAGAAGAATTTAAGAATATAACTTATGTTGCAGAATGATACAGCTACCGAGAATCAATGAAACTACTATATATATATATAAAAATGTACTAATACATTATATATTGATATTATTTATAAACATGAACTAACATGAACCAACAATAAAGTTGTATTTTTAATATCTTAAGTTAACAAAGATGAATAAAAACTCTAACAAATTGCTCATTGTTACTTAATGTTAACTAATGTGTCCTTTTTGTAAAGTGTTACTAATTTAATAAAGTAAAGTATATTCAGGCCTTGTGTTTAACCACTGTGGTCAAAGGCCCTGTCTACACCTGCTATTAATATGCGTTTTGGTCGACCGGATCACAAGTAGATGAGATGCATACCCATATACACCTGGTGTTCTCTTTTGTCCACTTTCAACAACTTTTCTGATTTCTTCAAGGGGAGGTCTATGGGCTGGTAAATGTATGTTTTTTTCAGACGTAATGAGCTCTCGCTATTTACATATGAACACGCCCAGAGACGAGGAAAAACACACAGACCATCAGCTTTTGTTTCTGCTCTGATATTTGCAAGGCCACGACGAACGCTGCGAGTGCGTGTTAAAAATCAGGAATGGTAAGAGAACATTGTACTTGGTACATTTTTCGTCTTCAAACCAAACTTGGGTCTTCAGCTGACAAAGTTTAAATCCCATCTGGCTAGCGCGCTTCCCATAATGTTTATGCATTAGGTCAGTAGGTGGACAGTAGGAGGTCTTTTGCGGTGTTCAAATGCATTCGACCATATGAAAATCCGGTCTAATGCTTTTTCGACTACCTCTGGAAGTGGTCAAAAGTGGCCAACCTCAAAACGTTTGAGACCCCATTTACACCTGTATTTATCATCGTCCACATGATCCGATCTTAATACCAGGTATACACAGGGCCAAAAAGGTTATCAAAACACTGTTTCAGTGGGAGAAAAATGCAGAATACCTGTAGTGCAATAACATTGTTCTCCATAACTGGGAGCGAATAGATTTGTTGTGAAGTGCAAAGTGGGTTCACATTGACTGCTCCGTTCACAGAAATTCAAGTGTTAAATACACATGCCCGTACTACATTACGACTCCAGAATCAACACCATATTGTATTAAAAACAAAATGCTAACACTTCACAAAGTTCTATATGTCAAGATTACAAAATAATTTCCACACCATATATTAATCTAGGTAATACTAATTTATAATTACACTATTGTTCATTGTAAATTCATGTTTGTTCATAATACATTACAAATACGGATGTTAATGTAACTTGAAATGCTAAAAATGTATTAATGTACACTACCATTCAAATAGTTGGGGTCAGTAAGATTTTAAAAAATCACCAAGGCTACAGTAAAACTATGAAATATGAATACAAATTAAAATTTAAATATTTTTAAAATGTCAATTATTCCTCTGATGACAAAGCTCAGTTTCCAGAAGTTTTCAGTGTCACATGATCCTTTAGAAATCTTTTTAATATGTTGAATTGGTTATCAAGAAACATTTATTATCATCAGTGTTGATAAAACAAAGTTGCACTGCAGAAAATTGTGGAAACTGTGATAGAAAGAAAGCTAATTATTTGCAATATAAATGTTTTGTAATATTATAAATTACTTTACTATCATATTTGATCAATTAAATGTGTCGATGAATAAAGATTTAATTAATAAAAAAAAAAAATAATAAAAAAAAAAAAACATTGACCCAAATCTTTTGAGCACAATATGTGAAAATTAATGTTGTAAAAGTAGCGTTCTTGTTTTGGTAAAAAAAAAAAAAAAAGTTACCAGCAAAATAAACCAGCTAAAATACTTGTTCAACAACTTTTTGGTGTTTCAAAACAAGTACGTAGCCTACTCAAAAAAACATTTAATCATTTAAAAATAAATCACGTTCGTCAATGTGCATCACTCCGCCCTCGCATTTGCTCTCCGTCTCAGATTTACGCGAATGTATGTGTTACTTATGCATGAAGTCTTGAGTTAAAAGACTTGCTGAAACAAGGAACACCAGCACATCTATTCAAGGAAACTTTTAAAAACATACAATCAATACATCAGGGTGATGAACTCCAAATCAATAGCATTCGGTGCTGTGGAATGGAATTGAAAAAGCAGGTATTGGGAGATGTTTTATTATCTGTGCTGGAAGCTCAAAGTTGCACTGGCCAAGGAGACCCAGATAAGAATACAATAGCTGCTCTGCTGTCAGTAGAGGTCATACTCCAGTGAGTTGAATTCTGCCCGTAACTCCAAAACTAAAGTTTCCTCATAACCACATTTGTGCTTGCCGAACTCCTGTTTAGAATCTTTCAAAAAGCCAGTTACTTTTGTAGAAGCCGCACATATATGTCGAGTGGTGCTTCAGACAAGTGTACTAGTTTCTCCTGCACAAGCTGATAAAGCCTTTAGTCCAAGAGAAGTTGTGAGGGAGGGAGTGAAAGACAGAGGCTAGCTACAGCAGTAGCCTTGACTCCTGAGGATACCCACGCAAGAACCCATAGAGAGAGCCTCGGGACTAAGGCTGCAAATCCAGCCTGATCCGTGTGACCTATCCGAGCTTCATACATCTCTCTCATCTGACCACGGAGGGAAAGGGAGGGCCTCTGGCATGGTACTGCGTGTGGCCCACTTGCATTTACTTGTTTAATTGCCTCAGTGTCTTTTCCACACGTTCTACATGGCCTCTGCCCTGTGCATGGAGATGCGTTCACTGCGATGGAGCGGCGAAAGCCGAGCGTGGTAATGTCATTATCTGCAGGACTTTCTAGCAACTGTCAGAATCCAAAAATTCTGTCTCTCTCTGGCAGGATTTCCTAGAGTGCAGCTGATTTTTTGTTCTTCTATTCAGCTCGTGTTGGCCTAGGAGCCAAAAGCTGAGAAAAGAGGAGCATCGAGAATAATTTATTTGTGCTTGTTGAACTACACAGCAGATAGCGTTTTCACTTAATGTTGGGTCAACGATCTTCAGCGCTATTCGGATGGGATTTGTTTTCTAAAAGATTTTTTTTTTTTTTTTAGTTGCAATTGCTAATGAAGAACGTCTGTGATTTCATGCACTGATTCAGATGGGATTGGGATCTTTGTAGTTACTACTAAAGTGGGAGTTTGTGTCTGGATGTGGGCGTTACAAAAGGTTGTGTGCTCTGGATCTGTGCATATATCTGATTATTATTATATACTGTACATTATTATAAACAGATTAGAACAATTCAGCACGCTATCATACATTGCTAAAACATTTAATGCAATGTTTTGGTCACCCAGCCTTGTCATGCTAGATAGATAGATACACTGTAACAAAAGAATTGTTGGTTTAACTTAAAAAAGTAAGTTACCTGGTTGCCTTAAAATTTTGAGTTCATTGAAATGAAAAATTTGAGTTAATACAATGAAGGCGATTGGTTTAATCAACAGAAACTCAAGTTAGTATGTTATCTGAACCAAATAAATTATCTAAGTTGATTTGACAAAAGAAGAAATGTTGTGATATGAAATGATATCTATCTATCTATCTATCTATCTATCTATCTATCTATCTATCTATCTATCTATCTATCTATCTATCTATCTATCTATCTATCTATCTATCTATCTATCTATCTATCTATCTATCTATCTATCTATCTATCTATCTATCTATCTCTTTGTATTAAATCAAAATTTTAATTTCAATGAACTCAAAATTTTAAGGCAACCAGGTAACTCACTTTTTTAAGTTAAACCAACATTTTTTCTTTTT
This sequence comes from Chanodichthys erythropterus, assembly GCF_024489055.1. Lineage (NCBI taxonomy): Eukaryota > Metazoa > Chordata > Actinopteri > Cypriniformes > Xenocyprididae > Chanodichthys > Chanodichthys erythropterus. The sequence continues at coordinate 6,239,329 of NC_090221.1, read as the reverse complement.
CTTTTTACAGTGCAGAGAAAACTACTCGTACGAATAAGGCTTCTTTCTTCTCTTCTTTATTGTGAGAACACTTAGTGAAAATAAGAGCAACAGAGGAGGGGATTAATCCCTTTGTTGGGCTTTAGGCTCACCGTGTCATATTAGTCCAGTCTAGGTGAGCCAACTCTCGCTCTCGTTTGCCAGAGAAGAAGCAGATGGCTTGGACACCACACTTCCCACAGGAGGCAAGCTCGGTTGCGTTTTCATCCCTTCCTTCAGTTCATGAGGTCATTCAGGTGGATCGAAGTGTAATTGGCAACATGTTGGCAAATGAGGACGCTAAGCTAGTGGGGTAACATTCATCCAGACTTGTAAATATCAAATGAAAGTGTAGAGTGAAATTACCTGTCGAGGGGCTTCTCTTCATTAAATACCATCTGAAACGTAACACAGTTACTAATGGGTGCTGCAGCTATGCCGGATGATATCAGAGAGAAGCATACATCAAGAAACAGATTGTTAATATCAACCGTTTCATCTGGCTGATGGTGAAATAAAGGCCAATGGAGCTTGCAGTAACACGGCGCGACATGGAGCGCCGTCTAATGGGACGAGCAGTCTGCACGGCAGGAATGTAATGGAGTGAGACGTCATTTTTCACCAGGGAGCATGACAAATGTCGAGGTGCTGTAACACGCTATTTGTAAACGTAGTGCTGAGACATATCCTGATTAGCCAAGGTTAGGCCAGGACAAATCAGACAGCTTCCCTCACGAACACTGAAAGTTTCAACCCAGAGGAGCACAACGCAACTGCAAGTCATTCATTTTCAAAGAGTGAACAATTTCTGCAGACATTGCTTATGCGATGTGGGTGTGTCCGACAAAGTTGAGAAAAGTTGATCATTGTGTAAATAAGTATTGTGTAAATAACTTTGGTGAGTGCTATACTATATATTATATTATACTACTATCTGTATATATAAATTGCAACATCCAGAAAAAAAATGCTGTATCTGTGTCATCTGTTTCCTATTCATTAACTATACTGTGACAGCTAATCTGTCTCACCACAGTTTCATAGTGAATTGAAAATATATTTAAACTTCTCATTATAACATAAAAGCTCTTTAACATTGTTTTGCAACATTGCTTTGGCAAAGTATCTGTCAAACAAACTAAAATCAAAAGCACAATATGGTTTAATCTCCTTATCAATTCGCAAAAGACTCCAACTTAAAGAGTTAGTTTACCCAAAAATGAAAATTATCCCACGATTTACTCACCCTCAAGCCATCCTAGCTGTTTATGACTATCTTCTTTCAGATGAACACAAGTGGAGTTGTATTAAAAAAAATATCCTGGCTCTGCCATGCTTTATAATTGTAGTGGATGGTGCTCATAATTTTGAAGCCCAACATAGTATTTATTTATATTTAATTAAATAAGTGCATATTTCAGAGTGAAGAGCACAATTCATTTGCATGATCAGCTCGTGATCCGGTGTTTTCCGCATCTCAGAACAGCTCAGTTCACAGTGAAAGAATGCAGTGAACTCCATCTTTGCATTTGCTGTGAGTTTAGCGTGCATTTGGGAACACAATAGGCACCAGTTATGATTTATTTTCACATTCACATAATATCCAACATTATTTTGGGCAGATGATTACAGCCAGGGACATGCACAGATAGACCCAAGTGGTGCTCAAGCATTGTGACATCATATTTTGTACATTGTATTTACAAAATTAATATAGTTAAGCAATATCACACAAACAAGAGTGCTATTTTTTAAAATATAAGCATTATTGCAAAATGTGATATTCATTTTATACAACAGTTCAATAAACAAAAAAAGTTGATTATATGAATTGACACTTTTTAGACACAACATTGTCAATTTTGACTGTTTTTGTTTTAATGAAAATAGTTCCAAACAAAGCAAAAAAGTTGCATCTCCCAGCAACACACATTGGTGTTTCGTTCTTGAATGATTCACAGTTTTTGAATGAATTGGTTGAGTCAATGATTCAATGACCCATTCATAAAGTCAGCGGACACTTGTTTTTTTCATAAAAGAATCAGCCAGTTTGAATGAATTGGCTAAATGAATGATTCTATGATTCACTTATTATGACTTGCTACCACCTACCGGTTATAGTTTAATATATACAATTAACAACAACAAAAACATCTCAGAAGAGAAATGATAATCATCTTGTTATTGTGAATCATGCGATACACAATGACTTTCCCCAACAGAAACTGATTCCTTGTCTGATTTCTGATTTTTACTGGCAATACATCTAATTTGTGTTCAAACTTCAAAAGCTAGTTGTGCAGCCCACCAACAACGTTAAAATATCCAGCAGTACAAATGCCTACTAGGCAACCAACAACCCTGCAGCCTCCAGTTATGAAATCCCTTTATGTCTAAACAGGGCTCAAGGTTTCCCTTATGAACGTTCTCACAGAAACTTGCCTCTCCAGTACGTCACCTTTACCTGCAGGGCGCCGGTGCTTTTCAGCACAGAGTACTATGGAATTGATTGCAGCACCTGAGCCATGTTTTGCCACACATGCTTACCGCTCAAACATGATATGCGAGGATGCGGCACTGCGGTTTTATAGGTCAGCAGGCACGAGCGGCTTCTAACGGAGCTATTTTGAGTGATGATGGAGAAAGTTGCTGGCGTGGAGAGCCGTGATTTACTGGCTCGTCCGGCTCGGTAATGAGGAGTAATTCTGCCTTGACACCCCCACCCCTCCTCCCCGCTCCGCACCTCACCACCCACCCCTTTTGATGAGCGGTGTCAGAGAAACAGCGGGACGGTCAGTGCTTCTTCACTATGTCTTCTGCAGGAAAGGAGAACCTGACACTTGTCTTATTAACCACAGGATCCAGCATGTATCTTCATTAATAGCCTATTAAAAGCGACAGGAAAAATATGAGAAACTGACCTCTTTTACACAATTTCCGTCAAAGAAATGGGGGAGAACTTACATGATTTATGTTTCCAGCAGAAAAAAAAAATAAGTTATTTAGCTGAAGTTCAAAGGCTAAATAAATCATCATTAGCCCAGCAAAGAAAAAAACAAAACAAAAAAAAACAACAACAAATCTTTAAGGTACCAAATGCAACCAAAGCAGAGTTCATCCCAAAAGGCATTCCGGATGGGAGCCAAACCATCGTTTGCTGGTCTCATGACTCACGCTGGGTTAGAACCCACAATAGCCTCGAGGTCAGACAGGGAGTAAAACTAGTGTTCCACAGCCTTTTTACCGCACTCCACAAAACATTCAATACATCCTGTGGGAAGGGACGCTGGGAATTGAGGTACAGGTGATAAATGTCAGTGTACATTTATATCAAAAGATCGCCATGAATTCCATTCATCTAGCTGTGTGGTGAATAAGAACAAATTAACCTTGATCACTTCGAACAACATGAAAATGAATGCGTCTGCAATGCCTGAGGTTTTCAAATAGCAAATGCGACAATGTAATGAGACATTAGAACATGCAGTACAGAACAGCTTGTGCAGGCCTATAACATGACTCCATAGGGCATTCATTCATTTAAATGTAATTTAAGTTCATGCAGCCAATGTGCTATAAATAAAAAAAGACAAAAATCAAGAATCTAAGCGCAGAAACAATACTAAAATCGGTGAATCTAAGCCATGTTGTTTTATTTCCACTATTAGTTTGGTGTTCCTTCAAAGAATGAGTCAAATGCAATCTCACTCACACAGAGAACAGCACTGAATCGAAGAGAACGGCCTCTATTCCTTCTTAAGTCTTAATTAGTTGTAGCAAAGCCAGATACACTATGCTCCTTTGAATGGATTCACTCTGGAAGGATGGAAAAGCATCAAAGATGTAATTTTCCCCCGTGTCAGTTTGGTGAAAGAACAAGAGAAAATCTTATGTCCTCTTTTCCTTCAGAATGATTTTCATTCAGTGTCCACACACCCGGTTATTATCTTTATGACACTACATCCAAGCTCACACCTCATGGATCTCTGCTTATTAACAATTTAGTAATTGATTCACAATTAAACATTAGATCTATATTAAAAAAAAAAAAAAAAAAAAAAAAAAAAAAAAAGAATGATGGCTGTGCTCAGCCGGACACATACTGTATTATATCCACTATGATAGGGTATATTGCTGTATGTAAGGTCAAAGAAGTTCAAGCCTGCTGAGCCTGGAGACATTTGAGTTGACTAAACTGCCTTGGAGGGTTCATGGTCCACACAGTGGAGGTATAGAAATAGAATAGTGGATGTATGGATGGAAGGGTAAATAAATAAAAAAAATAATTCCACCCTTGCAGTCTGTTTGGAGGAGATGTGCATGAAATACCCTGGGGGTGAATCTTGACAGTGATGGTCTGCCACCTGAGTTTATTTGTAACATTACTTTACTTCAAAGGATCCTCCTGTTGGATATTGCCATTAAATTGGCTTTCCACTGGCTGATCTTATCATAGCTGTACACTCTTCAATCCATCAACCTTCACATCTGAAACATTTCAAGAGGTAAAATCTAGCATTTACTTTATGAAAAGGAATTTGAAGAGTGAAGCAGAGTTGGTGCTTTTTTGGGCGGACCATGAGGTGCTTGTCATACAGTCTCCTGTGGACTTCTGCTAATCATAATCATCATTGCTTTATTAGTTATTATTATGTGAATAATAATTAAAAAAAAGTCTTTATTTGCCATTTATGTGCCCCTAAAGCACAGTTTTTGACAATGACAGGCAGATTCAGGAGAGGTTTCATCTCACCCTAACCATCACTTGTATGCTATGCACTCAAAATAAAAAATAAAAAAATATATTAAATGTTTGAGATGCTGTCATTTTTTAAAATCATTTTACAAAACTTGATTTACCGTTAACTCTTCAGGAACTTTTCACTCAAGCAATATTGTTGTTTAATTTACTATTTTTGCTTGTTATTTCTTTAAACAATTTTTGAATGTTTATTTTATGTAAATGTAAATGTAACAGATTGAATAAATGCTATATGAACTAAATGTAAGTTTGTTGTGTTTTTATTGTATACAAGTTTTGTTCAACTGTATCAGAAATAACATTTGACACAAATTGTGTAACTATAACACATTAGTGTGTAAAATATTTCAACACACTTTCTGTGTTAAGAGGAATAACACATTGGCTGAGTAAAAAATTCTTAACCAGACACAGAGGTGTGTTAAGAACACAGGAAACGCATCAGTTTTAAGAGATTAAGAGACATACTAAAAATGCACAATGATAATAAATGCTTTACATCCATGTTAAACATTTGAAGAGTCAAACAAAAATCACTTTTCTATTAACCTATTACAAAACCAGTTTAGTTCTGAAGCTCATACAGAATGGTGTTGTGTAACTGACCAGAGTCAGAAAAGGACCTCACATGATCTTAGTTCATCTCTCTTCTTTCTAAACATCCACTCACTTTTGGTATGTTTTTTTCTTTTTTCTTCTTTTTCTTTTTTTCCAGTTTAAAAATAAAAGTCAGCATGTGAGAATGACAGTTGTCAGCAGGTGAGAAGTGTTTTATTTTTACCTGCCATATTTTAACCTACAATAGAACGAAGCTTTAAGCTATCAGGCTCTATTACATTCATTTCTAAAGCAAGAGTAAGTAACAGTATGAAAATATCATGAACTGAAAGCCATGCGCATGTTTCTATTTCAAAAACAGTTTGCTTTAAAGGTAAATGAGTTGGGGTTAAACTTAAGACTTCACTGTGTCTGTGCAGGATGAAGTGCAACAGAAAGGAGTGCAATATTTGACATTAGGGCTTTTCACACTTGAGATAGTTAACCCTGGGTTATTCTAATTGGTTGTCTGTTGCTAAGCGTCTAGCTGTAGCATTCTAACACTGCATTGTTTCACACTGTACAAGTTTGGCATCGCAAGGCGAGGTTAACACCACAAAAACGTTGCTAACCCTGCTCCAGATAAAAAGCGGTGCTAACCCCACTTCTAAATTACAAGGGTGAAATGTTACTTTACCCAGGGTTTAAAGCGGTGTTTAGAACGACAATAACCCAGGGTTAAGTGAAAAGCCTCTGACCATTTGACATATATTGTTTTGTCATAAATTACGGAAAATTCCATCAATGGTGTGTAAAGGGTTAAACAACTATACATTTAAAAAAAAAAATTTTTCTTTAACAAATTGGCCCTGGAATAACCTTAAAGCTGCAGTAGGGAGTTTTTAGAAAACGTTGACTTAGCCTGGAAATTTGAACAAGCACAACTCACAGGTCACTCCCCCTTGCTCTCTGCTGCGCTACAGCCCTCCCTCCACAGCTCCTCCCCATCACAACGGAGCCTGCCGTGAACGCGCAGGCTAGTAAGCAAGCAGGACCGATGGCGGCGGATAAACAGTTATGGCACATTCACTGATACAAACAAAACATCAACAATATGATTTACATTGACTATTCCCATACTTTGACTACAAACTTGGTCCTCAAAACATTACGTATTTTGCAATACATGTAATGTAACTATATGACGTATATGCACTATTTCTATAAGTAATAAATAGCTAGTAAGATAATATAACGGTAATGTTACAGTACGCAAATAACTGGCTTCTCCGGTTATCTCTGTATGTATATTTTAGCCAAGAATAAAAAAAAAAAAAAATGTTATTAAACCACTCTGCCTCTTTTCGTTTTATTTAAAGAAACAAACAAAAACATATTAATAGCCTCAGGCAACGAGTGATTAATTATCTGCAATGTCTGCTTATTTATAACAAAACGAAATATTAAACAACCTTGCCTCTTTTCATTAACATTTCAAACATTAAATGTAATACTATTTGTGCATACTCTGATTATCTTCACTGTAATGAAATGAAATGGGCTTTAACATAAAACACAACCTTCTCTTTTTGTTAAATGTCAGTTTTAATGTTCAATAATAGTCATTATAAAAGGTATAAAAATATACAATAAGAAATAAAGCAAACAATTCAGTCAAGCGTACAAAATCAGCGCTTTAGTATGATACAAAAGTTAAATAGCCATACATAAATTTATGAAACGTCACATTGCCCTCAGCCAAAACGGAGCCAGCGGCAAACGTCAGAAGGATTAGCCGAGGTAAGGCTGCTCTCGGCTGGGTACATGAGCGCTGAGAGTCCGGTGATCGCCTGGATCTCAAAACTCCGACAACGTCAGATCAAATTGTCAGAAAGGCGCTATCTTTATCAATTAACCACAAATTTCAGCTTTAAACCAGCACATTCTCGCCTGAAAAAATCTTAAAACTACACTTAATAGATCCCGATCACACGAAAATGCGTATCAATAGTACGAGTTTGTAATCTCGTAGAATATATACGCCAAAATGAGTTTTTCGTGTGCATATGATACGCACTTTATGGGGTATTATACGTACGAAACTGGATTGTTTGTCCGCCATAAGCAAAGCTGCTGCACACCGGTAATCTTGAATTTGAACGCCTGTACATGCTGTGCACTATGGCTGTGCATGATAGGAGTGTGATCAGTGCGCACACGAGCTTGATTGACACTGCTAAGACACTCCTCCTGACTCTGATTGGTTGGTTCTTACCGGGAGCAGTGTATTTCTGCAAATGGCAATAGGACCACTGGGAGGAGCCAGAGGAGCTTGATTTTTTCACAGATTATCTGTCTCATATTCTACTGTCAGGACCAAGCGGCAACCTCCCCCTTTCTCTCGTGAAGCCAATACGGAAGTGCGATTCATCGACTGGCCGCTAGGGACAGGCTCCAAAAGAGAGCAGAATCTCATAGAGTCCCATGTTAAATTGGCCAAGTTTATAGCAGAAAAAAACATGTTTACAAGTTGGTTCAAATTGTGGTTTTGGTCTATACTGCTATTTTTGCCCTTCATGACAACTCTGAGGGGGGTGATTTTTTTTATAACTTATCCGTTTAAATTATATTAAGCCTTAAAGTTCTGCATAATTAAGGGCGTGGTCACTTGAGTGACAGGTAGAGTGCGCTGCTGTCTGTGAGCCGTCATGTTACCTCAGCTGCCGCTGAATTTGGCATCTCAGCCGTTTTTGTGCTTTTTTCTCGATTTTTTTATACAATTATAAAATATGGCATGCTGCATAATATTCGAGATGTGTGTCGTAGATGTGCATGCATGCGGAAGAGACACAGAACACACGTTGTTGGATCGTGGCATTGGCTGAAAGTTTTGATTGGGAGATTTACTACAATACCAGGAGGATATACAACTCTGACAGCACTGCTTGGATATTATAACTAAAACTGCTGCACTATTTTGAAAAAAATATACTTTGGACACAGGCTCATTTGTTTGTTAGATACGATCGCTGCTCAGATTGCATCCTTTCTTGAAGAACGATGACAGAGAGCAGATCATTCAGAAGAAATGTGAAATGTTTTTTTTTTTTTTTTTTTGCAATGGACATTTATATCTTACCCAAGTGCCACAGATTGGATTCATCTCGCGATCTCTATTATAAAGGTATGAAGTCCCATTTGATTTTCCATGTTGTTATTTGCACACCCAACACAAATTACTGGTGTTGGAGCATCTATATCTTAAAAAAACACCATAAATTGACAGTAAACCTTTAGAACTTTCTGATGTTAAAACTTATCTTTATTAATAATTTAGATAGTATCTAGATAGATAGCTCCTTTGCTTGCTAACGTGGTCACGTCGAGCTAGGCGGGCGTGGTTTCAGCAACCAATCACATCAGCTCAAACCACCTCCCTGCCTCTTTGCCCATTTTCAGTAATCCGGGAGTGACGTTCGGTGACGCGCAGCTAAGATGGCCGCGGCCTCATTTTCGCTTCAAAACTGCTGTTTAGAACTCTATGGGTGACGTCACGGACGCTACGTCCATATTTTTTTACAGTCTATGGTCAGGACATAATGACAGGTTTAACAAATATGTAAAAAATACATTTTTACAAAAGTTACCTACTGCAGCTTTAATGATGCAAGTATATTTAATATTTTATATTTAAGTGTTTCTTTAGTAATAAAATTTTTTTTGAAGCAAACCATTCAAGTGTTTATTACAAAATACAAGAGTATTCTTGTGATTTGATTTTCCTGCTAAGACAATAGCTGAGATCAAGAACCCTGAAATAAAGCTATAAAACTCATCTGGAGAGAAGATCTCAAAGAAACACCGCCTACATTTTTACCTGACAAATAAAATGTTATATTTGATTTACTCTGGATTCTTCTGAAATCATTATGACCAGTAGATTATTGCAGTCAATATTTCCGCCAATCCGCGTCTGCATGTTGCACAATATGTGAGACCTTCGTATTTCTATCTATCACTGACTTAGCAAGTTGCAGTATCGTGACTAAGAAAGCTGTGTTTTTGCATGTGGCTGTTTGACTCAAATGCATTAGTAAACTCTGCACCCTCTGACTAAGAATCAGAAAATGACGAAACCCAGCGTGTGTGACTCTAAGTGATATCGGGTCCATAATGAACAAATAACTGAAAGTACAGGATACCAAAAATAATCAAATATCTAAATTAATACATGACCAATTATTCATTTCTAATTACAAACACAATCATTTGAAATTGGAGTCAGATTAAATGAGCAGCTAAAATAAAATTGAAACAAAATTCTAAAAATGTATTGATCTTCACAGGGGCACTGAAAAGACATACACATATTATATCTTCACCCAGGCCGTCGGAATCCGTTTTTGGGCCGACGGGGGGTTCCTTACAAAATTTAATTCCGCATTAACACTCCTAAAATCCTAAAATTTAAACCTGTACTGAAACATGACTCCAAAACCACAACTGGATAAATAAATAGACAGACAAATAAATAATTTATTATATATTAAATAATATTATAAAGTATTAACAGTTACATTAATAATATTCTATCTGATATTCCAGTTCAACATTGCACATGCCTACTGCATGCATAAATGATTTTCCATGAATTATATCCACAAACAGTAGCTTTCTTATATATTATATAATATCTGCAATATACTGTGCCACAGTGTAGTGCACTCTAAAAAAAAATGCTGGGTTAAATATGGACAAACCCAGGGATTGGGTTGTTTTCACCCAGCCATTTTTTTCAACCAATTTTGGATTTATTTTTTTAGCCAGCAATATATTACTATAGTAAAAGGAATGTTTTTGCTCACCCCCAAATAGGGGCAAATTTGTGGGGTATTTTAAGCTGAAACTTGACCAGACCAGAGACTTGTATTACATCTTGTAAAAATGAGGGCATAATAGGTGCCTTTTAACCCAACCTGCTGGGTTTGTCCAATTTGGGTTGTTTTTAACCCAGCATTTTAATCCAGCAGTGTGGACATTGATATTCTATTCTATTCTGTTATTAATGTTTCATAACTAGACAGGGCTGAACAGGGCTGCATTACCTAAAACCATCATAAGCTTAAATGGATCAAAGAACCATTGCCACCAATGCCTGTTTTGGTTGTAAAGTTTCTCGAGACTATGCAGGTTATTCAACACTGCTCTGCACTGCGTATATTATAAAAATATCTCAAAGAAATTGTCCACAGTTTGCCCTTTCTTCTTTACACGGAGCCTCCAAGCTGTTGTGTGTTTTTAACTGTGTGTGTATTAGATCTCCAGGAGTTAATCCCTCTGGCCACATGCAGACTGCAGTTGTTTCATTACAGTTAGCAGCACACAAGACGAAAGGACAGCTTACAGAACAATTCATCCGAGCTATGTCTCTGTTCCCGGGTTCATCAAGAGGAGAGGAAGGTCACTGTCAACCTATGAGGGAATATCAAAGGCGCTCTCGCTCAGAGAGCCTCTCACAGTCTTTGAGTCTGCCTCTCTCAAACTTGCCCCCCGCCCCTCAGCCCAGTCAAGATGCTGCCTGCCGATTCCACATTCAATGGAAGCCTTAGCCAAGCAAATAAAATACAGCTCTCTTCCTCTCACAGCGCTCCCACATTCGGAAATAAAAAGCAATGTCTATATAAAAGAGAAACTGCAAGACATTTAACTAGCAGACATTTTTTTTAACAATGAGGGGGATAATTGCCTTCATGCAGAATTCTGAGTAAAAGTATGTGTCATACAAAAAGGAGGACAAGCCAACAAGGGCAAGAGTTGTGTCTAGACCCAGTCCTTACACCTTGAATAGGAAAACGATTCTTTTCGACTGAACGTGAATGCGGGGTATTCATGCATCACTTAGATGTAATCATCTTTTACTGGAGGGAAAAAAACGTTTTGACTAAACCGATTGCAAGCAACTATTAGATATTTTCAGTGCTATTAACCATTGCTGAATAAACTGAGGGGTTGATTCCCTGTGCTTGACTGCTTAACTGAAATACACCTTGGGATAATTGCAGTGGAAGTGTATGGGAGTAGCATATTGAGGTTGTGCGGTGCCCTACAGCCTATTTATAGATGTGCAGCGAACTGCAATATGAGAGTGAGGTGAACCTGTGGTTACTTGTGTGCCCATGTGGATGTTCGCATACAGCAGTGGAAGAGAGGGGGAGTACGTGTGGGTATGTGTGAATGCATCTTTGTGTGTTTGTGAATAAACGAGTGCATGGTCTGTTCACACACAAGGTCACATCAACTTTTCATTCTTTTTGCTGTGGTTTTAATTGCCAAGATCATCAATATGAATGACATCTACAGCTCTCTCTTTTTTTTTTGTGATAGCTTCAAGGCTATCTATATAAAATATTCCTCAAAGTCGACAAAATATATACACATGTAAATTTAATGTTGGCACCCAAAATATTGATGACTCATCCTACACTGCACATATTTATGTTCAATCAAATGCTCTGTTGAATGAGAAAGTCCCACCCCCTAACACTACCTGCTTCTGATTAGCAATAGAAAGTAGAAAATCATGTTCATAGCGATAAAGTGGATAAAGTTGAACACACACACACAGTATTGAACCACTGACTGTAAAAAAGATGGATTGTGCACCTTTACTCTCTTCCATTGTAGTAAGTGAAGCCGCCAGTGTGCCAATATGGTGCTGACATCTTGAGACTCGAGTCTGTACATAGTGAACTTGGAGCCCGAGTCTGCTCAGTAGTGAGCACGAAGTGGAGCCGCGATATCAAGGTCCCGCCCACATTCCCGCAGAATCGGTTAATAATGGAGAGCAGCTCATTATGTTGGTGTGAAATAAACAGTTCTGGAAATGTAGAAATTAAAGTTAAAACCCCAATCTCCTCCCGAAGATCCAGAAAAAGGTGCTCCAGTGACTATTTTGGTGTAATTTGACTGTCTCACGTCCCATTACATTATATGAAGGGGTGGGGTTTATGACCTATAATGCATCCAGCCACCTGGGGGCGTTTGAGACACTTTGGCTTCACTTTTCAAGACTCATATGGCATGCCTTTATTGAACACACACCCAGGGCAGTGGGCAGCCATTTTTTGTTTCAGTGCCTGGGAAACGATTGGGTGGTAAGACGGCCTTGCTAAGTTTTGTAATGAGAGTGAAAGTGAGCGCTGTTCACCTACATTTTCTGTGGGTACTGAGACTCAAACCTGCAAATTTCGGGTTACAAGTCCAACTCTCTAACCATCAGGCCACCACTTTTTTTTTTTTTTTTTTAGAATTTTTTAAAACCAGCTACAAGGTGAATCACATTACAATCTTTGATTTGAAGCAAACTTTTTTTTTTTTTTCAGACAAAAGACAAAAGGTACAAGACTGTGTACTTTAATGAGGGAAAGAATGACAATCACATGAAGCATTGCGAATGACAATTGATGCTAAAGACTTATTTTAGTTGCCTGGCTAGTCCAGAATGATATATCTCTTTTACAAGACATATTAGTCTGGTCAGTCACACCTCCAAACTGTACCGTGCAATCAGATTTGTTTATTTCAGTGACGCAAACAACGTCACTCTAGTGCGGCAAAAGTCTCTTCAATATCAACAAAGATTGTGCACGGGAGACCCGAGAGTTTGTTCTATTCAGCTGTGAATTCAGTTTTAACTGACCAAAAATTAATTAATTATTTACTTTTCGCTATTGACTCTATTGTCGCTTTGCTAACGTCATATCCTCCCTTCTCTGATTGGTTTACTCCGCTTCCTGTTTGCTCGGATTTGCTCCGCTCTAGAAATCGAACTGATTCAATGGCTGACCAGACTCATCCGCTGGTACAGTGGTGAGGCTGGATTTTCCAGGCAATTCTTTTGGCGCAATTTACTGTTTCTCTGGTGGATTTTTTTCTTCAGAATCATGGGTAATGTAGTTTTTCACCAGGAATTCTGTTAAACAATAATAATAATAATACAAAAATAATTCCAAATAATGCAGGCTGATGGCTTCAGCAAAAGCATATACTATTGATTAACAACCTTCTAGCTCACAGTAGGTCTGTCTTTAATAATAAGTTATTGTTAAAAAATCAGTGAATGGGGTTTTTACTTCCAGAACTGAAATGTTGCATTCTATTCTATGTATTTATTTATTTTTTACAAAAAAGGAGTCCTTCTTTATGTCCTGCCCTGACATTCTGATTCAATTGGAACATGCGTCAGCACATGAAATACTGTGTTTAAAGACCTTTCTTGGGGTCTTGAAAAAAACTAGCTAATTAAAGTTGGATAACGCCAAAATGAGTAATTGATTTTTTTTTTCACATGCTATTTTTGCTTTCACATTCCCCAGTGCTTATAGATCTTTAACAGTTCATAAAAGATTGAAAAAAGAAAAAAAAATAAAAAAAATAAAAATTATATATTATATATTATATATATATATATATATATATATATATAGAAAGATTTCAATTACTCTTACCCACTAAAACTTTTTTGTTGTTGTTTTGTTCTTACTGTTCTTCTGGTAATAAATGAAAACAACTTCTCATACAATGCTTGATCCTCGATTAGAACAGCATGGAATGTGAAAATAAAATTATTATAGTGTAAAAGATTTTATTTGAGAGACGGAAATTCAAAGCATCTTTTTAAAAAGAGAATATCTGCTTGAATGACCCAGAAGCCTCTGGCTTGACGCATAATGACAGAAGAATCCTGAAGCGTGTCTGTAGATTATATTGTACCATGGAAGATAAATCAAATGTAAGCTGACTGAGCAAACACACATTTCTCTGCTGCCAAGGTGATGGCAGATAAAGCAATGCATTAAATCATTTTCAGGCTGAAAGCTACGCAATGGTGTTCAAACCACTGATTAGCAATACCTTGAATTTTCTAGGATAAACACAGATGATCTGACTGAATGGAGATGAAGTGATTCATCTAAGCCTTTAATTTCCTCATCATGCACATCAGGAGCAAACTAGGCTCTTAAAACTACACATAATATATGAGAAACACTTTTAGAAATTGAAGAGATACATTGACTAGGGTAGGGTTGCACCAGCCATTCGTAAGTTCTTACTTAATATCAAATATAAAGTCCACACTAGAGGCTACTAGCTAGTTTGTGACTACTTTATTCAGCTCCACCATTTATTCTTAAGGCAGAATATAGCCAGTAGGCCACAAGCTCTCCGTAAAGCAATGTGTCGTCGCATATGACCCTCAATAATCCAATAGCAGCCATCAAATACATTAACAGAAGTTGTGTTTAAATGCTCTACTAAATTATGAATAACATAATAGGTGTTTTTATTTGAAAATAACATTCAGAAACCTGTATTTTAAATTAATAAGGATCAATAAATTAATACTGATGAAAAATGATATGACTGATTTTATTTAACATGCACAACATGGAGCTATGCACAAAGCGGCGAGCTGACAGTATAAATGTCAGCATTATTGATGCAATTCAGTCAGTCTGCTATTTTATTCCAACCTTTACTCCTGATCGGAGGCTTCCGTAAATATTTAGTTTATATGTAGATTTAACCAAGTTTAATGGTATAAAATATAAAATATTTACTAGTGTGTAAGTTGTAACTTAGTGCCCATTTATGTCAAAACTAGGCTAAGTTGTAACTTATGCACATCTAGTGCCACCGGTCCCAGATCTCCACAAGCCATCCATAAGATCTGAAGGAATAATGGAATAAACTGACAGCAGGTTCGATGCTTAACATGTACACTTTGTGAAGCTGCATAAAAGTTAAGAAACCAGCCATCTCAATATGAATATCGCTGTGCAATATAGTCATCACCCATTATTAAATGCCTTACTACCTTAATTACAAGGTTTATAGCTATTGCTAATTACTGTCCTTACCCATGACTCATTCATGAACATGAATTTGGATACTAGCAAGGGTCTTAAAGGGTTAGTTCACCCCAAAATGAAAATTCTATCATTGATTACTCTTATGTCGTTCCACACCTGTAAGACTTTCGTTCATCTTCAGAACACAAATGAAGATCTTTTTGATGACTGAATGCTGTCAGATTTCCTTCCATTGACTGCCTTTGTAACTTCCACTTTGACGCTTCAAAAAGTTCATAAAGAGATTGGAAAACTAATCCATATGAATCGAGCGGTTTAGTCAACATTTTTTGAAGAGAATCGATAGCTTTTTATGATAATTAAAAAAATAATTTAGGCATTTAGCATGTAAACATTGATCAGCGAACATAAGCAGAAGCTCAACCAAACCTGCAGTACACACGCGAGAACTAACCTCTTCCCGAAGCTCAAATGTGCTGCGTAACACACGAGAATGAACCTCATTTGTTACGCAGTATTAACTTTTTCATCTAATATTTATATCATATTTCAGATTCAATGCAATTACCAAAATAGTTTTATTTAGTTTAAAGAGTTAATAATTCAGTGCTAGTCCATACAAGTGCACTGGAATGATTTTGGACATACTTAAAAATGACTCCCTGTGTAGTGCACTTACCATACTACTAAACTACAGCTGGAATTGAGAAACACCCTATAATTCTAACATTTTAACAACAGGTGAAATGCTCAAAGAAATTATGTGAAATCCTGCCATTTCGCTTATAAGTAAGTGCAGACTTCTTTGACTTAATTGACTCTCCTGCAAGGTATATGCTGAGTGAAATGAAATGAAAGCAACTGTTCATGCAATGTTAATACTTAACTTTCCCCCATGGGTACAATTAGATAGTGAACAAAAGAAACAATTGCATTATTCAAACGATTTGAAAGGTTGAAACAATTAATGAGACATCAGGCCCTGTGGTCACAGCCAAACAAAGGTAAAGACAATTCTTGACGCCAGATATGATGGTCTCTGTGAAAACCAAGATCCTACAAAAGATAAGACTGCTCTATAATCTGAGAATGGCTGTGTGTTTCAATGCAATGTAAGGCAATCATTTTAGCTATAGCACATGTTTGGCTACTGGCACTTAATTAGTTTTGAAATCTTGATAAATACTTGTATTAGTGGTAATTAAGGGTGTTAAGGACAAACATAGCAAATACTCTCATTTTTAGCCTGTGAGAACTGAGCATTTTGACAAGAAATTTATACCTGAAGTCTAAAAGCTTATAAATGTTAGAGCTGTTTGGTGAACAACTGGCACAGGCAGGGACGTCGTGGGTATTTTGTGAATATCATATTGGACACGGCTGTCAATTCGGATTTGTTTAAAGTTTTGTTTTATATGAATGCAGATCAAGCCTTACATTGGCTGCTGTGAAGATGCAGTGGCTCATTTACCTACAGCAGGAGATAGGTGCGTGCCAGTGTGGAGATAAGCAATAATCGGCGGGAACAGATTGGAGAGGGCTTATTAATGTGCAGGAGGTGGTCAGACCCATCCATTTTTCATTAGGCCCACTACATGAGTGACATTTTCAAGTAAAGAATTTGAGTCATTGCGAGTAGTGACATTTCATCCCTACATCCACAGTTCATTGGCTAGGTTCAGGCACTACAAAATGTACCCACAATGCACTGCTTCATGCTAGGATCTCTGACAGGCCTTGCAAATGTTAGAAAACTGAAATACTATTACTTGACATCGCCCGAGGCACTGCATATTTAAACAAATCATTCCCAGTCTGTTTCACGCAAGTAACAAGAGCTACGAATGCCTGTGTGATATGATATTTTTAGTCACGGATACGATTGAGCGATAGCTGTCCATGAATAAGATTTCTGTAATATTTAAAACACTACACTGTCTATTATTGCTAGAAAGAATGCAATCAGATTTTCCTGTTTTGAAATAAAATGTCTTGAAATGAAAAGCTTTTTAAAAAATACATGAAATTGCTTTTTCCTTGCACAAAAACAATGTACCTCATTTACAACACATTTAAAAGCAGCAGGTTTATGATTCCCTCTTTAAATCAAAAGTGCCTCTGCAATATTTATTTACTGGCTTATCCAGGGCATGGGCAAAGGTAATGTGTACACATACCGCAAAGAGAAAATTAAATGATCGATACACACAAATAAGAGAAATCTTCAGGAGAGTACTCCATCATTCTTTGTATTAACTGGGATCAGCTGTGGATGCTCTGTATTGACATGCTTAACGTTCATGTATTGGCTCTGATCTATGGACTTCTCCTGAGAGTAACAAGCTTTCTCTATCTGTGTTAGTGAAGGCGCTCTGGGTAAGAGGGAAGACTTATCTTAATGTTCTTGTGAAGCCGTAACAATGTTATCAACGCCACACAAGAATAAAATGGTGATCCTTCAGTTGGAGGCTTCCAATCTTTTTTCATTTGTTCAGTTGATATCCATGTAGTCTTTGTGTTTGCTCTGTTAAATTATGATTAGGACAGGCCACAGTTGCCAAGAGGCACACAGCTAATCTGACTTTGACACAGGTTAAAAAACACCAGTTCTGTCTTGTAGGTTTGATTATGACGAGTCTTAATGCTTGAGCAACTATTGATGTCATTCAGGAGATACATACAGTACATACATAATTTAAAGGGATAGTTCACACAAAAGTGACAATTATCCCATTATTTACTCGCCCTCAAGCCATCTTAGGTGTATGTCTATCTTCTTTCAGACGAACATAGTCTGAGTTATATTAACCCTTTGAGCGGTACGGTCCCACATATGGGATTTTTATTTCTGTGCCCCTGGGCGTACGGTACCACATATGGGATTTCGAACGTTCAGCGACGTCACATAACTGCCAGATTCAAACTGTGCTTTCGCGCTCTGGCTGCGAGACGGACGCGCGCAGCTCTTGTCATTTATCACAGCTATGCAGTGTTTTCAGCCACATAACGTTTCTTTTAAGGTTTCAGACATTTAAATATGCATAAGCACCATTAAAACAATACATTAAGCGTTTATAATTTACACATTGATGTCCGACATCAGTGGAAGCAGCAATAACAAATATAATTTGCCGACATTTATTCATATCAGACGCACATAATGGGCCTAAGTAACTATAAAGTTTACTCTATTATTCTTCCAGTTCACCAGCCACTTACTTGCATATATTTCGGGAGAAATTGATGAATTCACCTGCTGTAAATCCGACTGACAGGACTCTGTGAACTGCAGCGCAAACTAAGATGGCGGCGCCCATCTCGCATTATAGATCAAGATAAAGATAATTTATAAAGGTTTTAAAATGACAAAGCACACTCACTTACACATATTTGAGAATCGGAATATCATATAGTTGATGACATGGTAAGCAATTTTGCGAATATTTTAAATA
This sequence comes from Chanodichthys erythropterus, assembly GCF_024489055.1. Lineage (NCBI taxonomy): Eukaryota > Metazoa > Chordata > Actinopteri > Cypriniformes > Xenocyprididae > Chanodichthys > Chanodichthys erythropterus. The sequence continues at coordinate 6,220,688 of NC_090221.1, read as the reverse complement.
TAAAAGGAAAAACTAAATAATAGCGATCCATCTGTCATACAGTGTTATTGTTGCTGCGTTCAGCGCTCGTGACACGCAAGACGCGTCGCCATGGAAACATTAAAGGCGAACGTTCTAAAATAACGGTCGCCTTAAAAAAACTCACTCTGGGGGGACAGTTAGAATATTTTAAATTCACGATCGAAAGGGTTAAAATATATCCTGGCTCTTCCAAGCTTTATAATGGTAGTGAAGGGGGAGAGAGATTGAGATTTTGAATCCCAAAATAGTGCATCCATCCATCCATCCATCATAAAAGTAATCCAGGGGGTTAATAAAGGCCTTCTGAATTGAAGCGATGGGTATTTAAAATAGATATTTAAAACTATACAAGCTATAATAACTAGCTTCCTGTAGGCGGCCGTAAGCATTGATTTATGGGGAACGAGTAACCTCTGACGTGAGGTAGGGTAGGATATAGGAGTAGCATAAGCTTAGACGTCTCTCGCAGTTCAAACAAATAGGGCTGTGCAACAAACTCAATTCTTTGACATTTTTCTTTAAAAATTCTCGTTTTAGACTTCTAATTCATGACAGGTGTTTTGTTTTGCTCTATCCTCTGAGCTTCCACATTCATCAATACTTCATGCGTCAAGTCAGAGGTTACTCTTCCGCCTTAAAATGATGCGTATGGGCGTATATGTATATAAAATGAAAAAACAGCAAGACAAAAACAGTCACCAAAACAACAGTCTTAAATTGTGTGCATAAATATATTGTTCTCATATAGATTTGTATTGTATGGTGAAATTGTGTTTCTATTTTCAGCTTGCATATGCAAAGTTGTACTGACAATACTGGAATATATGCGATGTTAAAATGATTACTGATATGTGAGATATCATAATAGATGTGGCATAAAGAATATTAACCTCAGGGCAATGCAGTTTTAACTAAAAAAAGATGCTGAATGTCATATATACTCTATACAAACTGATCTGAGGTAGGTACTTTTCTGGGGTATGTAATGACTTTTAAGGCAGAGAAAAAGACAAAATGAAGATCCCTGCAGGTTGTTCATTGTATCACAATCTACGGTGTTCACTCTGATGACAATGTTTCATAATCCATTAGATGAATAATATTAAGAACGGCTGTTCAAACAGAGGGAAATGTGAAAAAAGGATTGTGCGTAACTTCCAGTCATGACATTATGAAAGAGCAATTCACATCTGGTCATGATGAAGATCATAGTGTTTTATCACTAATGATTATGTGACTACATTATGTGCAACATGAAACTAAATGTTACAGTGAAGTTGCATCACAACTCTCTGTCAGTCAAGAGCCTACAGTGTCTAAGCCACAACAAAGTTTCATGCTGAGTTTGACAGAGAATCTGGTGCAATTATTTGGCAGACAATCTTTAGTTGGACAGAGAATTCAATTTAACCCTCAGGTTGTGTTCAAAACCCTATAACACATGTGATGTTCCCGGTCAAAAATGACCGGCCCATAAAAAAAAGCATATAAATCACTCATTATACCATATTTTCACCCAATCTTGGATTCAATCTTTTTGTCAACAAGTTCTCTTTCAATTAGGACTGGTTTTATATTTTGATTTGGATCTGAATAATCATAGGCCTCATTTATTTGAGAGTAGGCATTTCATTTTTTTAGTAATTTTTTTAAAATTTTTGAATAATTTTGGAAATATTAAATAAAATCTGAAGAAAATTGGTATTGTTGATCACACTAGTCTACTCTAATGTTTCACCAGGAATTTTGTTTTGAAACTTTTGTTTTGTAAAAAAATATGGCACATAGTCACACTTGTGGTGTTCCCGGTCAAAAATGACCGGCCTATAAAAAATAGCTTATAAATCACTCATTATACCATATTTTCACCCAATCTTGGATTCAATCTTTTTGTCAACTTGTTCTCTTTCAATTAGGACTGGTTTTATATTTCTGTTTGCATCTGATTAATCATGGGCCTCATTTATCTGAGAGTAGGCATCTCATTTGAGTAAAAAACAAATAATTTATGAGTAAATTTGGAAATATTAAAAAAAAAATATGAAAAAAATGGCTACTGTTGATCACACTAGTCTACTCTAATGTTTCACCAGGAATTTTGTTTTGAAACTTTTGTTTTGTAAAAAATATGGCACATAGTCACACTTGTGGTGTTCCCGGTCAAAAATGACCGGCCTATAAAAAATAGCTTATAAATCACTCATTATAACATATTTTTACCCAATCTTGGATTCAATCTTTTTGTCAACTTGTTCTCTTTCAATTAGGACTGGTTTTATATCCTGTTTGCATCTGATTAATCGTGGGCCTCATTTATCTGAGAGTAGGCATGGTCAAAATGGTCACAATGGCCGACCATTGAAAGTGAATGGGAGAGACTGAAAATAACAGAACAATTTAGTTTTCAGGAGCATGTTCATTATTTTCATGTACACATATGAGCATATGTGCTTGCAAACATCGAGCCCTTGGACCTGTGCATGTAAACTTTTGCAGCTCGTTTTTGTATTTGGTTGCGTTGTGAACTTTTGCAGCGCGTTTTTGTATTTGGTTGCGTTGTGAATTTTTGCAGCGCGTTTTTGTATTTGGTTGCGTTGTGAACTTTTGCAGCGCGTTTCTGTGT